>NC_141163.1:86685965-86985965 GCF_053477565.2 Lygodium microphyllum | reverse complement strand
TTGTTACTTGAATCATAACCCAAACTAGCTATTGATGGCCAAAATAGGACATGTCAGCAAGAAGGCCCCAAAGTATTCCAAGGCTAATGTTAAGAGGTAATTGTAAGAGCTCCCTTAGACCACAATTGAAAAAGACATCTTCAATGAAAGCATAGTTGGCCAAGGAATTCTAGAGCGATTCCATTTTCAAGGAACTAACTGACAAGTCACCATTGCAAAAATATGCAACATATCTAAGGCTACACGATGGTACTTCTGTAGAATGGGATCCTACACATTGTTCCCATTTGATTGATTGATTAATAATTGTGAGTCACCTTTAACCAATAATTGGTGGATACCACCACATTAGGCTACATTCAAACCCATGATCAAGGCCTTCTATTCTGCCATACTATTAGTAAAGAGGGCCCTAAATAGACTCCCATCTTTATAGAAACCCGACGCCAGGGATCTTTAATGACCACTCCAACACTCACATGTTTAGCATGCCCTCTAGAAGCTCTGTCGAAATACAAAGTATAGACCTAGTCTTTAGTGATAGGCCACGCCATACTAATCAGCTCACTCGTACTTAATGATAATCAAAATCAAGTTGAGAGAGAGGATGTATAATAGATATAATCCCTCCTTCCTCACTAAACTCGATAGGAATGCTAGTTAGAATTTGTTGACAATGTGGCAATACACCTTAATCTCCCACACAAAAGATTCATCTTGCCACTCAATAACCTGATAACCTTTACTCCACCAAATCACTCCACCTTGGTGGTAACATTGTTCTAGATAGGAATGCTCAAGAAAGGGAATGAATCATCGTCCCATCTGATCATCTTGGTACCTACTGCAAAATAAAGTTGAATCATG
Organism: Lygodium microphyllum; assembly: GCF_053477565.2. Taxonomy (NCBI): domain Eukaryota; kingdom Viridiplantae; phylum Streptophyta; class Polypodiopsida; order Schizaeales; family Lygodiaceae; genus Lygodium; species Lygodium microphyllum. The sequence goes on along the minus strand of NC_141163.1, from coordinate 86,985,098 downwards.
AAGGACATGCATATCCCAATGTCAGCCCTTGCACATAGTAAGGCTTCAGCTTGTTAAAGTTAACTTTAGTTTCGAACACTACCCCCTACAAATTTTCTTAAAGGGTTGTAGAGCCATTGTTTTCTAACTGTACAATTTTATATGGTCCATCCCATTTGGATTCGAACTTACTAGGAAATAGCTCACGATGAGCATCATAATATAGCACAAATTGACATTTCACAAATTTATACTTCTTAGCCCGAAGGTCATGAAGGGATTTTATTCTCTTCTTCCCTACTTCTTGATGTAATAAAGCCTGCAACCAAATCTCATCAATATGTGCAAGAGAAGTATATCCTTCTTGTAATGCTTCTACCTCACCCAACAAATGATTAAGAGTGAAATGCACAGTGGGTAGCTCTATTTTCAATGGAAAAATGCACTCTTCCCCATACACTAGCTTGAACGGGATGTGGCCTATGGCTCTCTTGAATGTCATGTTGTAAGCCCACACTACCACATAATTTCTTATCCCAATGATGCTTACTCTCCGATACTATCTTGGATAAGATTCCCACTAGCTGTTTAATTGTACTCTCAACTTGGACATTGGCTTGATGATTATATGGGGTAGTTTTGTTTTGCTTAATCTTCAAAGCTTCCATCAAGGCTACGATAACCTTATTCAAGAAGAGTGTCTCTCAATCTAACACTATCTCCTTCTGTGGACTAAAACCGCAAACAATTTGCTCCATCATGAAATTGGCTGTCTCCTTAGCATTATCCTTCATCGTTGCTCGAGCTTCAGACCACTTTGTAAAGTAGCATTAGGAGATATTTGGACTCTCTTTTTTGCCCCTTAAGGAGTGAATAAAAAAATATAGGCCTAACCAATGAGAGAGCTAGATTCCAAATTCATGTAACATGAATCTTCTAGCTATATCTAGGTGGCCCAAATTTTTTCTCAATAATAAAATAAGGAAAAATGTTGGGAATACAATGCTGTCACTTCTTGGAAGTTTGTGACTTGAATTTTTATTTTATTATTTTTTTATGCTTGACTTTTCATTTCTCCCTTTGTCAAAATTTCCCTCTTTCTTAGGTGGAACTCAAATTTATCATATCTCTTTCCCCGCTTCTTCTATCATGACGAAATTTTACAGCCTCACTGTTGCTTTCTCTATCTGTAACCTTGTGAAATTTCATTTCCTCTACACAAACACAGAGTAAGTTTCACATGTTTTGTGAGAGGAGAGCTTGTTCTACCAAAGCCCTAAGATTTTCTTCACAAAATTTATAGATATATCATTCTCTTCTGTAACGTGTCCGCTCGTCCACTTGTGGGACACGCCTTAGCAACCCATCAGGAAGAGGGTCTAGAAAACTCTGCCTAGCACTCGCAAGGAATGTCACACGGTTTGTGATCTAGGTCTTCCCGAGTCTGCCCCGAGCGAAAGTGTCCGGCCGTTCCCACTTAGGATCGACCTAAGTTAGGGTTCCTTTTCTATCAGCAAGGTCTCTAGGAAGTAGCTAGTGTCGAGCTCCAGATGAACCACTTTGCGTGGAAGCAACAGAGTCGAAGCAGATTCATGCTGCACCTGGTTCATGGAGAATGGAAAACAAGAGGGATGCGAAGCTCAACCTCTCTGCCATAAGGCATAGTCCCATTCCTTTCCCCTAAAACAACATAAATCGGGATTCTAACCCTACTGATGCTAGGTCTTCATAGTCTCGTTGTCTCATCTTTTGAGAAAATTCCCAGCTAACTGGGACCACCCTTTTGTAGGACGAACCTAAGTCACATTCACCACACTTTCCTCAGTTTGCTTAGTTATCTAATTACCTACCACATTATGTTTTGACATGCAAAAACAGCTTCCTTAATTAGTCAACTTATTCACTTGTTCCTTCACGTAAATTAGGCATTGACACAAAAAAAATGTCAAGAAATTTTCTTTTTCTCAAATATCTATTCTTTATTTATCATAATTTCAGAGTACATCCAATACCATGCCCGAAGGCTATCCCAGCAATGTACAAGATTGCTGCTCCAAGTTCCGCCCGTAGACTAGTACACGGGTCTCGAGATCCTATCTCGAGTCACGTCGGCCTCTTGTGCGGGATCCAGAGGCAAGAAATTTATGGCCAAAGCCTCCCGTGGCACCCAAGCATCCTCCCGCTCCAAGCAGCACCCACGGAGAGACCTCTCGTGGCGGGTTAGTTCCATGTACCAAGCGCAGCTAACAACCCCCTTGGATAGGGCCAGGCAGACAGTCAAAGGTAACTGCTCCTGCCTCTCCCTCTAGGCTTTTAACCTGAAGCATTAAGTGTTTTTCCTTGAAATAGTTCCTTGAGCAAAGGAGATCAAATAATGTACCTAAGTGTACAATCACAAACTTTTCGGAGGCTGTTTGTATGACCAACTGCTAAGGTGTGATTCCTTTTTCCCGAATGCTCCCAGCATCCAATCCTAAACCTTTTTCCCAGATGCTCCCAGCATCCAATCTTAGATCATTTACAACTTGGCGAGATCCCAATAATCTCAAACAAGATCATGCAAGCAAATTTTCTTGGTAAGTTAACTCATTTTGACTTGCTCTTTCCCTTGGGTTTTACCTTACGGTATCTTAACCCTAACTCAAAGCATTAAATGGTCAACCAAGGCAATGAACATGCCTTTATTCGTAACCCAACCAAGGGTCTTTTGTTCTTCCAGTTCTAACCAAGTTCAGTTAACACACTTGGCAACACAAGATTCTTCATCTAGGCCTTTAGGATACAGTCTAGATGCATGCGTCCCTTCCATTTCTCTTAGTGTGGTACTATGCAGAGTTTTCTAATCATCCTTACCCATCATGCACATGGTGCGTTTAGTATATTTGCACATCCTAAATGACCTTTAGCCCTGCAACGAATACTTATTCCTAATGCACCGGATCACATGTGACTTGCATATATGAAAGTCTAGGTTTTTATCCATCGGTGCAATTGCATCTTACGAACGGAAACTATCATTTCATGTGTTTCTTTTAATCATGATCACGAAGCATGAATTCTAAATGACTATTCATTCACTGAACTGGTTTAGAAGCTATTATTTTATGTGAAATAATGCAAAAACCTTATCATTTTATGTGTGTAAAAGCTATCATTTCATGCATATAAACTTATGTGAACTCCATACTCTACCATTTCATGCACGCAACCTAGCGCTTAGAGTAAACAAAAAGTCCAAGACTTGTTCTTGTTCCATGCATGTAGCCCCTTTATTTCTTCTTCTAGAAATAATACAGAATATGCTCAATCAACATTGATTATAAAACCTAGGATATTCAAAAAGAACCTGGGTTTGATTTGTGATCATAGGGGCATTTGTTGCATTGGTCGCTCCGCTCGCCTCTCCCGCATTTTCGGTGCCAATGGTACCTTTGGCACTTACACTTCCCGCGACTCTCTTTTTGGGAGCCATTTCCACACAGAGTTTGGATAGTCAGCCTTAACGGCCTTCAAGATGACTGGCTCGGGAAGAAAAGGTCATGAGAAGGGGTCCTTGGTCAATGAGGGCGTGGCTTGAGAGTGGCTCCTCGAACCTTCTTCACTCACCAACTCTCTCTCTCTCTCTCTCTCCTCTTCTTCTTCTTCTTCTCTTCTCCTTCTCTCTCTCTCCCTTGTCTTCTTCTTTCCTTCTCTCCTTCTCCTACTCTTTCTCTTCCTCTTCTTCTCCTTCTTCTCTTCTTCTTCTCCTACTCTCTCTCCCTCTACTTCTCTTCTTCTCTCTCTCTCTCTCTCCTTCCTCTTCTTCTTCTTTTCTCTTCTTCTCCTTATCTCTCTCCCTCTCCTTCTCTTCTCCTATCCCTCTCTTCTTCCTCTCCTTCTTCTTTTCCTCTTCTTCTCCTTCCCTCTCTCCCTCTCCCTCTCTTCTTCTCTCTCTCTCTCTCCTTCTCCTCTTCTACTTCTTTTTCTCTTCTACTTCTTTTTCTCTTCTTCTCCTTCCCTCTCTCCCTCTCCTCTTCTCTCTCTCTCCTCTTCCTCTCCTACTTCTTTTTCTCTTCTTCTCCTTCTTCTCCTTCTCTTCTTCTTCTCCTTCCCTCTCTCCCTCTCCTTCTCTTCTTCTCTCTCTCTCTCCTCTCCTTATTCTACTTCTCTAATCACGGGAGGGGGGTTGCAGCTACCGAATGAACGAGGAGGGGGGGAGTCTACTGATGGAAGCCCCCAGGGGGTTGCTGCAGTCCGCACGGAGGGTGACAAAGCAAGGGGGGAAGAAATCTGCCATTCGACGCAGGGAGGGTGGACGCTCTGCACTCCAAGGAGGGGGGAAGCTCCCTTTATTGGAGGGGGAGGAGGGTGGCATGGCTGCCACCCCTGCATGCCCCCCTATCCTCCACTTCACTCCCTCTCTCTCTCCTCGATGTGCTATCAGTGGGGAGAGAGAGAGAGGGATACAAAAAATTTTGCACTGATAATAATAATAATTTTTCTCATTAAGGGGGGGGAGTTCCTATGGGGGGGAAAAGCATGGGAATATTACATCCTCTCCCCCTTAGAGGAATCGAGATGTCCTAATCTCGAGAGGATCTGGGGGTATTGTTCGTTGAGAGTATCTTCATCCATCCAGGTGGCATCCTCTTTGGGAGAATCCTTCCACTGGAAGAGATATTCTCTCAAGGTCCTTGACCTGAAATGTCTCTCCCTGACATCTAGGACTCTATCAGGCCATAGCTCAAGGACTCCTTGGCTAGGCATTACAATTTGCTGATCATCAAGTACATGATTCAAATTAGGTAAATACTTTTTCAATAGGCTAACTTGGAATACATTATGAATCTTTAGGGTTGCGGGCAACTCTAGTCTGTAAGCATTAGGCCCTAGGCATTTAGTAATCTTATAAGGTCCACAATACCTCAGACTTAGCTTATTATACTCTCCCAAGGATACTGAACTCTTTTTAGGGCGTACGCGGATGAAGACCATATCACCTTCAATGAAGGATCTGTTTTGTTGTTTCAAGTCAGCGTAAGCCTTCTATCTATCCTTGGCAACTTGGATGTCTTGTCTTATTGATTTGATTTGATCATCCATGTCTTCCAGCATCTGCCTTGAAGCTTCTACCCTCAAGGTTGGGTCTTAGAAGTTCAAAGGGGTACGACAATCATGCCTATACAATGCTTGAAAAGGGGTCATCTGAATACTCTGTTGGTAAGAAGCATTGTAGGAAAACTCAACCTGTGGCAAATATTGAATCCACTTTTTGGGTTCGCGATAGCCGTATGTCCTAAGCATATCTTCAATGACTTGATTGACTCATTCTGTTTGACCATCAGTTTGGGGATGGTAAGCTATACTGAAACAAAGTTGAGTTCTAATAGCCTCAAGGATATCACTCCAGAAGTGTGATGTGAATAGAGAGTCATGATCATTAATGATTCTTCTGGGTAACCCATGCAGTTTGAATATTTCCTTGATGAATAATCTTGCAATGTCTGAAGCTTTATAGTTTGTTTTGACAAGGATGAGATGTGCGACCTTGGTGAGCATATCCACTACAACCATAATAGAGTTATATCCTCCCTGAACTTAAGGTAGGCCAACAATGAAGTCCATACTAATGAACTCCCATTTCATTTGTGGAATGTCAAGTGGTTGCAGTTTCCTAGGCATTCTGACATGTTCTGCCTTAATGCGTAAACAAGACAAGCATTCCGTGACATATTTGAGAACGTCACCTTTGAGCCTTTCCCAATAATAGCTCTTTCTAAGTGCATTAAGGGTCTTGGCATAGCCAGGATGTCTTGAGAAAGGGGAGTCATAAGCTTCCCAAAGTATCTTCTGCTTGAGAGTTTGGCTTGCAGGGATACATAATCTTGTCCTAAAGTAGGCAAGTCCACTACTGACAAAGAATTCTTGATACTTCGTCTTTAGCTTCAGTTCTTGATCCTTGATGAGGATCTCCCTTAGCATTTTCTAATAGATTGGGTCATGATATGCCTCTTCTTTAGCTAGCTCAAAAATCGGGTTGTTTGGCATTAATACCTTTGTGGCTAGCGACCTTGCTATTGATGGATCTTGCAAGATAAGAGAGTTTAGGAATGCCTTGCGACTGAGTGCATCGCCAACTACATTCTCTTTTCCAGGCCTATATTTGATTTCAAAATCATATTCTTCCAGCACTTCGATCCATCGACGTTGCCTCATATTGAGCTCATTCTGGGTGAAGATCCATTTAAGACTCTTGTGGTCTGTTACTAAGGAAAATTTGTTACCTAGCAAGTAATGTCTCCAAATTTTGAGAGCATGGATGACAGCCAACAGCTCCAGGTCATGGGTAGCATAATTCCTTTCATGGCTCTTCAATTTCCTTGAAGAATATGCAACAGGATGACCTTCTTGCATAAGTACACATCCTATAGCAAGTGCGCTAGCATCAGTTACCACTTCAAACTCCTTACTGAGATTAGGAAATTTCAGGATGGGTGTTGATACTAAGCTTTGCTTTAGTTTTTCAAAGATGGTCTGTTCGGCAGGTGACCATACAATTCGTGCTTGCTTCTTTAGTAGATCAGTCATAGGTGCTGCAATCAAAGCATAATCTTTGATGAAAATCCTGTACCATCCTATCAACCCAAGAAAACTACATATTTCTTTGACAGAAGTTGGTGTTGGCCATTCTAGAATGTCTTTGACCTTAGCTAGATCTACTAAAATTCCTTCCGCTGATACAATGAATCCCAGATATTCAATCTATCACTTGAAAAATGTGCACTTCTTCTTCTTCTTGGCATAAATCTTGTGTACTCTCATTGTTTCAAGAACAATGCGAAGATGGGGTTCATGATCTTTTTCCTGTTTAGAGTAGAATAGGGTATCGTCAAAGAAGATGAGTACAATGTCATCAAGATAGGGCTTAAAGATATCATGCATTAACATGTTGAAGGTAGTAGAAGCATTCATTAGCCCGAATGACATCAATAGGAATTTGAAGTGTCCATACCTTGTACTAAATGTAGTTTTTGGGATATCTCCTTCCTTAATCCTTATCTGATAATATCCAGATCTAAGATCCATCTTAGAGAAGATCTTTGCACCTTGAAGACGGTTAAGTAATTCATCTATTCTTGGAATGGGGTATTTATTTTTTATGGTTGATTGATTCAATCCTCTGTATTCAATGCATAGACGAAGCGTTCCATTTTTCTTCTTTTGGAACAGCACTGGAGCTCCCCATGGTGAACTGTTAGGACGGATGTAGCCTTGGTCTAATAGTTGCTTGAGTTGCTCTTTCAGTTCGATAGCTTTTGGAATGGACATCTTATACAGCCTCTTTGCGAACTGATGCAGCTCCTGGTGCCAGTTTGATTTCATGGTCGACTTCCCTTTGAGGAGGAAGTTCTGTTAGATCTTGAGGAAATATGTCTGCGTATTCCTTTAACCATGAAGGTTCTTCCCCAGATTCCTTGTTCTGATCTAGCTTATTAAATTTAATCAAATAGATAGGTAGACCCTTTCTAACTCCTTTTATTATTCGTTTTGCTTTTGCCAACTGTATTTTTGGCTCACTAGCCTCTCCTTGAGTCATGACTAGTTCCCCTTCAGAATTTCGGAAGGAGACTTGGCCCTTCCTACAATGGATGTGGGCATCATTGGGTATTAGCCAATCCATTCCGAGTAAACGTTCATGGACACCTAGGTTCATTACCTTGAATCTCACCGAAGTTGGCTTCCCACCTAGTAGGAATTTCACCTTAGCAGTTTGCCTAGTACAAGAGACCTCACGACCATTTGCTAACTCCACAAGTAAACTAGGTGCATCTATTGTGGCTATCCCTAATCTTTTTGCACAAATTGGTGAAATGAAGGAATGTGTACTGCCACAGTCAATCAGGGTTTTGAAGCTTTTACCTTGATAATCTGATGGAGTTTGAATCACTGAGAATTGGTGATTCGGACCCTTCTTGTGAAGAGCAGCATGAACTGTTTCCCTCTCAATGTCAACATCCATGGATGGATCTTCTTCATCGTCCAGCTCCTTGTTGAAAACACTAGTGGTTTTTCCTCTGGCCATAACGGTGGTTACTTAGACATGAGCGGCTCTATTTTGACCTTGGAATTGCCCTTGGCGATGTACTCTACTAAGGTTGGGACAATACCTCTTGAAGTGTCCGGGATCGTTGCAATGGAAGCAATGTGGGTTGTGGTCATTACTTTCTGTAGGAACAAAGTTGCATTGGCTCTAGCTTTCTTTCTTTGGCCCTAATTTTGACCCTGCGCTCTCTTAGTCTGAGCCCTAGACATACCCTTATTCTGATCTCTATAAGGCCAAGTCTTGTTGTTCCTTGGTTTGGCCTGCACTTCCTATATTATTGGAGCAGCTCGAATGAGTGCATCTTGTAGGTCCGTTGGGCACATTGATTCCAATCGGGTGTTTATGGGTGAATTCGACCCATCACAGAATTTTGACACTTGTTGTGTCATCCATTGGAGGTGCGTACTTTAAGAGTGCAACGAACTTTGAATAATATGCATAAAGGGATAATCCTAGCTGCTTCAAGTCATAGAATTCATTCATCTTTTGTGTGCGGCAAGTAAGTGGCAGATACCTCCCTCGCACAGCTTCATTAAGCTTATCCCAAGTCACTGTCCCCTCCGAGATCGCTTGGTCTCTGCACCAATATTTTCACCAAAGTCTCGCTTTGCCTATAAGCTTAAGTTTGGTGAGCATGGCTTGGTTAGCAAGTGCAGTTCCTGCTGCCTCAAAATAGTCCTCCATGGACTCAATCCAGATCTCAACGTTAGCTTGAACAGTCCTTTCCTTGTCATCAAACTCGAGTGGCTTAATTTGTTTAAGAAGGAACTTCTTCTCTTGAACCACAGCTGTACTTAGTTCAGGAGTCAGACTTGGAACCTGTGCTTGGGGTTGCGTCTGGACAATAAGATTCTTTATGTTAACATCTTATCAAAGGTTCCCCATATTATGTTAATACAACTAGCATAGCTTTTAGCCAAGTGATTTAACCACATAACACCTTAGCTAACACTTACAATCAAGATAGATAATAGCAAAAAGTCTTATTCATTCATGAGGGCATAACCCTTTGAGTACATTTATTTTGGATAAGTAGGACAAGCTGATTGATACATTAGTTTGGGGAAAATAGGGTTGTGTTATAATTAACTACAGGAATGGAATACTAATATGGAGTGGGGTAATGGATTTTCAGGAAATAGTAAGTCATCGGAAGCTTGGGGTATCCCTTCCTTTGATACCCATTCTTCTCATAGTGCCCTAACACTTTGATCCTATCGGCAAAGATCACCCAGGTCACTTCTTCATAGACACACTTGTTTTGCTTGACTTGCCGACCGCTAACATGCAAAGTTGTGTTTGTGTGAGCTTCGACAAAGATAAACAGCTTCACGATCTTTAAATCCTCCATCCACTTGATTCTCCTCAAGTTGGTCTGAAAGTACATGAGTCCATGGGCTGCTATATAGTATACTCCTGAATCTCCCGTCCATCTCCGCTCCGCATACAGGGATGAAGGATTATAGATGCGGTCCAGAATATTCATTATGCCTAGCCTTTGAGGATAATCCGAAGCATGCATTGCAATCATGAACATGACCTAGAACACCAAGAACTTGTTCCATGCTTCGTGACTCTGCAACCCAGTATCCAAAGGTGAGTAAAGAATTTTTTTCAACAGAAAACATGGCTCTATTCCACTCACCTTCCCCTAACTGCCACCTTATTCCCTTTATTTTCCTCCATTAAGTTTCCTTGTAATCTTTGGATCTCGTTGGTTTGCTCTGATACCAACTGTAATGTGTCTACTCGTCCGCTTGTGGGACACGCCTTAGCAGCCCATTGGGAAGAGGGTCTAGAAAACTCTGCCTGGCACTCGCAAGGAATGTCACAGGGTTTGCGATCTAGGTCTTCCCGAGTCTACCCCAAGCGGAAGTGTTCGACCGTTCCCACTTAGGATCGACCTAAAGTCAAGGTTCCTTTCCTATTAGCAAGGTCTCTAGGAAGTAGCTAGCGGCGAGCTCCAGATGAACCACTTTGCATGGGAGCAATAGAGTCGAAGCAGATTCATGCTACACTTGGTTCATGGAGAATGGAAAACGAGAGGGATGTGAAGCTCAACCTCTCTGCCATAAGGCATAGTCCCATTCTTTTCCCCTAAAACATCATAAATCGGGATTCTAACCCTACTGATGCTAGGTCTTCATAGTCTCCTTGTCTCATCTTTTGAGAAAAATTCCTAGCTATCCAGGAACACCCTTCCGTAGAACGGACCTAAGTCATGTCCACCACCCTTTCCTTAGTTTTCTTAGTTATCTAATTACCTACCACATTATATTTTGACATGCAAAAGTAGCTTTCTTAATTAGTCAACTTATTCACTCGTTCCTTCACGTAACTTAGGCACTGACACAAAAACAATGTCAAGACAATTCCTTTTTCTCAAATATCTGTTCTTTATTTATCATAATTTCAAAGTACATCCAATATCATTCCCCAAGGCTATCCCAACAATCTCCAGGATTGCTGCTCCAAGTTTCGCCTGTAGACTAGTACACAGGCCTCAAGATCGCATCTCGAGTCACGTCGGCCTCTTGTGTGGGATCCCGAGGCAAGGAATTTACGGCTAGAGCCTCCCCTGGCACCCAAGCGTCCTCGCACTCCAAGTAGCAACCATGGAGGAGAGACCTCTCGTGGTGGGTTAGGTCCATATACCTGGCGCGGCTAACAACCCCCTTGGATAGGGCCAGGGCAAACAGTCGGAGGTAACTGCTCCTTCTTCTCCCTCCAGGCTTTTAACCTGAAGCATTAAGTTTTTTTCCTTGAATTAGTTCCTTGAGAAAAGGAGATCAAATAATGTACCTAAGTGTACAATCACAAACATTTCGGAGGCCATTTGTATGACCAAATGCTAAGGTGTGATTCCTTTATCCCGGATGCTCCCAGCATCCGATCCTGGACCTTTTTCCTAGATGCTCCAAGCATCCATCATTCGCAACTTGGCGAGATTCCAATAATCTCAAACAAGATCATGCAAGCAAATGTTCTTGGTAAGTTAACTCATTTTGCTTGCTCTTCCCCTTGGGTTTTACCTTACAGTATCTTAACCCTAACTCAAAGCATTAAATGGTCAACCAAGGCAATGGACATGCCTTATTCATAACCCATCCAAGGGTCTTTTGTTCTTCCAGTTCTAAACAATTTCAATTAACACACTTGGAAACACAAGATTCTTCATCTAGGCCTTCAGGATACAGTCTAGATGCATGTGTCCCTTTCATTTCTCTTAGTGTGGTACTATGCAGAGTTTTCTAATCATCCTTACCCATCATGCACATGGTGCGTTTAGTATATTTGTACATCCTAAATGACCTTTAACCCTAGCAACAAATACTTATTCCTAATGCACTGGATCACATGCGACTTGCATATATGAAAGTCTAGGTTTTTATCCATCGGTGCAATTGCATCTTACGAATGGAAACTATCATTTCATGTGTTTCTTTTAATCACGATCATGAAGCATGAATTCTAAATGACTATTCATGCACTAATCTGGTTTAAAAGCTATTATTTTATGTGAAATAATGCAAAAACCTTATCATTCTATGTGTGTAAATGCTATCATTTCATGCATATAAACTCCATACTCTACCATTTCATGCACGCAACCTAGCGCTTAGAGTAAACAAAAATTCTAAGGCTTGTTCTTGTTCCATGCATGTAGCTACCACTTTATTTCTTCTTCTAGAAATAATACAGAATATGCTTAATCAACATTGATTATAAAACCTAGGATATTCAAAAAGAACCTGGGTTTGATTCATGATTGTAGGGGCATTTGTTGCATTGGTCGCTCCGCTTGCCTCTCCCACATTTTTGGTACCAATGGTAGCTTTGTCACTTACACTTCCCATGACTCTTTTTGGGAGCCATTGATGACCTCCAAATCAATGCAAACATAGGCACAAAAATGTGCTCAACATGGAAACATCTTTTGTAAATTGACACTTTGCTTTTGTACTCTCTTGTAAGAAAATCAAATATGAAGCAATGTAAAATGTGTAGTCCAAAAGGCTCGCATTAAAAAAATGTTGAAAGGAAAAGAAAGGTCAATACCTTTTGTCTCATTCCAAAAGTTAAAGGGTCTTTAGACCTTAGCCAATGTATGCAAATTCAATTTTTATATATCAAGAAAGGAAAAAGAAGAGGTTTGTCGGGTGATTTGGGGAGGTGGGAGGTTGAGGTGGTTACAACCTCTCTCTTCCTTTATCTTCTCCTTGCACGCTTCATTTCCCTCTCTCTCATTTTGGCACAATACTTGCCTTCTTGTTCTTGCTTTCCTCTCTTGTGCTTCTTTGCCAAACCTAATGGAGAGTGAGGAAGAGGAAGAGGGTGAGGATGGAAGAATTGTCCAATTTCTTGTGTGGCTTCCTCATGTGTGTCTTGATGATATGGATTCTTGATGAGAAGAAGGAGAGTTTTCTTGCAGGTTTTTGTGGCTAGCAATGTATTTGCAGCCTCTACCTAGCCGGTTCGTGGTTTGATTTGTGGCGTGGCAACGTGCTCTTCATTTGGTGCACTGGCCAGGAAAGAGGTGGCTATGGAGCTTGCAAGAAACAAGAAAGAAAGAGAAGGAGATGATGGACAACACAGCATCAACATTTTGGTTGCATCCTCAAAAAGGACAGATGGGCTATCTAGATTAGAGAAGAAAATGGCTTTTCAATGAGAAGATGGAGAAGAAGATGGCTAATATGTTTGTGTTTCTTGTTTCTTAAAAACATTTTTAAAAAATTCATTATCCTTTCGACAGAATGGCACTATGTCAAAGTCTCTCTTCTTTCTCCTTCCTCGCATCCACCAAGGCCATCATTCAACTTTCCAATCGTTGCCTCCTCCCTGCTTCAACAATCTACTTTTCCTTTTCTGATTATGAATCCCACCAATGGCAATCACTTTGCCTACCTCTCCCTGGTCATCGAGGCTCTCCTTCCACAACATCCTCCAGCGCTCTATCTAACGAATAGAACACCTCGCCTCCTCATTGTCAACAACTGCGCCATCTCAGCATACCTTCCTTCTTCCATTGCGTCCCTTGACGACATCGTCAAAATCTGCGAGGCATCTGTGTCAAATCCGACTAATCTTCCCTCACATGCCTTATCTCATTCCTTGACATTCCTCCACATGGCATCACGACTTGAGCCATCTCTTTAACCTTATCTTCAATGTTCTACTCAAAAGAATGAACATTAACATAAATCACTTATATAATGCTTGTTCATATGGATGGTTTCCCTCTTCCTTGTGTTTCTTTCTTCTCTATGAAGAATTTTCATCTTCATCACACAAGAGATTGCTTTCCTACTTTTTAGTTTTATTCTCAATAAAACCTACCTCTTTTTCCTTTTCAAAACTATCGGGTGGGAGAACTCTAAATCAATATCTTTTGTAAGGGTGTACTTCATTTATATATCTTTTTTAGGTTTTCTTATGTGCTTCATTGGTGGTTATCTTTAATTCTAACTTGAGTGTGATGTTGCTCTTGTGCACAAGTTGTTGAAAAGCCCTATCTTTCAAGTATTTGCTTGTAGTTTTATTTGGCATGCTTTTAACCCTAGGCTTCAACGTCCTAGTTGTGATTCTTTTTTGTGTGTTATTTCCCTCCTTATCCAATGGAAATTCAAAGATCCAAGAAGAAAATGAAGACCGAAGATTGAAGATGAAGATTTTTCCAAGAGCTGATTGTGGTTCTTCTTCAAGTTTGTTCGCAGGGACGCTTCACACTTAAGTGTGGGAGGAATGATGACCTCCAAATCAGTGCAAACATAGGCACAAAAATGTGCTCAACATGGAAACATCTTTTTTAAATTGACACTTTGCTTTTGTACTCTCTTGTAAGAAAATCAAATATGAAGCAATGTAAAATGTGTAGTCCAAAAGGCTCACATTAAAAAAATGTTGAAAGGAAAAGAAAGGTCAATACCTTTTGTCTCATTCCAAAAATTAAAGGGTCTTTAGACCTTAGCCAATGTATGCAAATTCAATTTTTATATATCAAGAAAGGAAAAGGAAGAGGTTTGTTGGGTGATTTGGGGAGGTGGGAGGTTGAGGTGGTTACAACCTCTCTCTTCCTTTATCTTCTCCTTGCACGCTTCATTTCCCTCTCTCTCATTTTGGCACAATACTTGCCTTCTTGTTCTTGCTTTCCTCTCTTGTGCTTCTTTGCCAAACCTAATGGAGAGTGAGGAAGAGGAAGAGGGTGAGGATGGAAGAATTGTCCAATTTCTTGTGTGCCTTCCTCTTTTGTGTCTTAAGGATATGGATTCTTGATGAGAAGAAGGAGAGTTTTCTTGCAGGTTTTTGTGGCCAGCAATGTATTTCAAGCCTCTACCTAGCTGGTTCGTGGTTCGATTTGTGTCGTGGCAGGGTGCTCTTCAGCCATTTCCACTCAGAGTTTGGATAGTCCTTAACGGCCTTTAAGATGACTGTTAATGGAAGGAAAGGTTGTGAGAAGGGGTCCTTTGCCAATGAGAGGGTGGCTTGAGAGCGGCTCCTTGAACCTTCTTCACTCACCAACCCTCTTCCTCTCTCTCTCTCTCTCTCTCTCTCTCTCTCTCTCTCTCTCTCTCTCTCTCTCTCTCTCTCTCCTTCTTCTTCTTCTTCTGTTCTTCTCCTTCTCTCTCTCTCCCTCCTCTTCTTCTTTCCTTCTCTCCTTCTCCTACTCTTTCTCTTCCTCATCTTCTTCTTCTTCTCTTCTTCTTCTACTACTCTCTCTCCCTCTCCTTCTTTTCTTCTCTCTCTCTCTCTCCTTCCTCTTCTTCTTCTCCTTCTCTCTCTCCCTCTCCTTCTCTTCTTCTCTCTCTCTCTCCTTCCTCTTCTTCTTCTCCTTCTCTCTCTCCCTCTCCTTCTCTTCTCCTCTCCCTCTCTTCTTCCTCTCCTTCTTCTTTTCCTCTTCTTCTCCTTCCCTCTCTCCCTTTCCTTCTCTTCTTCTCTCTCTCTCCTCCTCATCTTCTAATTCTTTTTCTCTTCTTCTCCTTCCCTCTCTCCCTCTCCTTTTCTTCTTCTCTCTCTCTCTCCTCTTCCTCTCCTACTTCTTTTTCTCTTCTTCTCCTCCTTCTTCTCCTTCCCTCTCTCCCTCTCCTTCTCTTCTTCTCTCTCTCTCCTCTCTTTCTTCTACTTCACTGATCACGAAGGGCGAGGGAAGGGGGGACGCAGCTGCCAAACGAACGAGGAGGGAGGGGAGTCTACTGATCGAAGCCCCCAAGGGGTTGCTGCAGTCTGCACGGAGGGTGACGAAGCACGGAGGAAGTCTGCAATTCGATGCAGAGAGGGGAGATGCTCTGCACTCCAGGGAGGGGGGAAAGCTCCCTTTATAGGAGGGGGAGGAGGGTGACATGGCTGCCACCCCCCACCTAGAGGGCTGCATGTCCCCCTATCCTCCACTTCACTCCCTCTCTCTCTCCCTGATGTGCTGTCGGCGAGGAGAGAGAGAGGGATAATTTTTTTTTTGCACTGATAATAATATTTTTTTTTCTCTAAGGGGGGGGGGGGTTTCCTATGGGGGGGGAGCACAGGAATATTATATCTTCCATGGATGTTCTATGGTAAAGTTGTATCTCATCTCGACAAAACTTGTGCAAGTTATGTGCATTCTCTGACATGTAATTTCTTTGGTTTTAGTACTCTAGGAGTCTCTTACAGTCAAGAACAATGATCTTTTTAACACAACTTCTTCTTCAACATCTTAGGGTTTGTCTATAAACAAAGTTACATGTATGTTGTCTTTTTTTTTGTTGCTCCATAGTTAAATTTTATCTCGTTTGGACAAAATATATGCAAGTTATATGCATACTGAGCTTTCCTTTGTTTTTGTACTCCAAGAATCTCTGAGGGTGAAGAATAATGATTTTTCTAAAACTCAACTTCTTCAACATCTTTCATTTGGGCCAAAAACGCTTCAAAAATGGCACTTGTAAGAAAGTGATTAAGTTGCTAATTAGTTGAGGTTTAGGAAGAATAAAACCTCTAAATTTGGTTGTCCAGATGTGATTAATGAGAGACTATTTGGTTCATTGAAGAGGTCGGCCATTAATTGTCCTCATCTTTTAATCCAGGTCAGGGGTCACCTTTTCGGCCGTTTTTGTCTTGGAACTTGAGAGATTTTGTAGTTTTGAGATTTTTGCACAAAATTCGCATTTGTTTGCTCCCGCGTTTTATTTCTACACACTATTCTCTTTTGCCATTCTTTTTGTTGCACTTGCTTCCTATCACAGTGAGATTCTTGCTCGGTTCATTTGCTAAAATGTCTAGCAATACCTCTTCAAATAACACAGGCACAAGCACATGTAAATACAAGCTAACTGTTCAGCTAGATCCGATTTACACATCTTGGAGAAGTATACATCATTGAGTATTGATAGATGAGATCGAAGCCAACAGATTGCAAACACAAGGAATGAAGCATATAGATTTGTGGGTGGATGGAAATATTTATCCCAGGGATCCTTCTACATGTAAACCACCTCCTTTTTTCAATGTCCATGACTATATAAGATATGTTGGAGAAGGTTACAATGGGATGCTTGGCTATTGTATGAGGTTATAGTCTGCATCTTACACATATATAGCTCAAATGCACGAAATGAAAAAAGCACTAGAAACTACACAAACAAATATTTTAGAGTTGACAAGTCAGATTGATGTTTTGAAAAATGTTAACAAGTCATTGCCGGATAAGCTAACACGCTTGAGAGAAACTCCAGTAGGATTTAGAGAGAGGAAGAGACCATTAAAAAATATAACCAACTTGTGTGAGAGAGCAAAGAAAAGGAGACTAAATCTTACAAAGAAATATGTCTCTAACATATTAGGCATCAATATCCGAGAGAATGAGAAAAGAATTGAACTTTTGAAGGAAACCATGAATAAGAAAGATATTTTGAGGATTCTTAAGTCACCTGAAAGTGCAGATTTGAGAGGTCCAACTCTCAAAGAGTTAGTGAAGGACTTAAAAGGCACGGTAAAAGCAAATGAAATTGTAGAGACGTGTGATACTATGGGTATAAGTCGGAAAGGCTATCGTGCTATCTCTCGATTATGGTTTAAAAATATTAGATGCAATAGGGTAACTATATTTGGATTTCCCCGAGCCCTTCGACTGCAAGAATTGCCATGAATCGCAAGATTCCACATGTTTTTGGAGATTGCATTCACATAAAAAGGTCTATGTCCTATGAAAAATTAAAAAAAAGGCAATTTTTTATTACAATGCGTTTAACAATATATGGGTTGATCTAAAAAAGTTGCAAATTGCAATGGTTCATATGTATAAAATCACAGTAGAAGAAAGTTATGGTGTTCTAAAGTTTGCCTTGAAGTTGGATGAAGCACAGATTCAAAAGGGACAAAAGAGGGAAAGAATTAGCATTTGCCTCATGAACATGGCATTGGACCATAGCAATGGTCAGGGCCAAGCTCCATTGCATAAGATCCAATCCGAGATGGAGATTTGTTGGATTGGTGCAGCCCAGGTACCAATTGAAAATCATCAAACGTTGAAATGGTTGTTCAACCATACAGGTATTCCAAATATCATTAAGTCTCAAAGTGAAGGTGAAATGTTGGTAGTTGATGGGGTTGGTAATTTTAATGTGGAATGGCATATGAGTGTTGATTTAAAAACTATCAAATGTATGCTTGGAATATGTAATGGTGCAAATGCAAAATATCCTTGCATTTATTGCATGGAAAGTATTGGATCCAAAGATTGGAGTAGTTTGCGATCAATAAGAAGAGCCCCAAATAGAGACTCTATAGATTTGAGTAAATTTAAAAACATAGAAGACATCTAGGATCCCATTCTTTCAAACTCTCTTAAGAACGTTCATATTTGTACTTTGCATGCAGAGATTAGAATAATCGATAAGCTTCTCAGGTTGCATCTTGACTACGCATATTCCATTAAGCCATTATCTTTATCAGATGAGTGTATTGATAAATGCAAGGCATTATTATCGAAAATGGGATTTCATGGAGGCCAAGTTCACTTGAGAAAGGATCCAATACTTTCAAGAAAAACAAGAAATATCTTGGCCGATGTCTCTATGGGAGGCTCAAAAGCTAGACGATTCTTAGGAAACCATTCAGGAAAGCAGGTGAATGCGGCTTGAGAGTGTTGGAGAGAGCTATGTGAGATCACAAAAAATGTTGCAATCACGCCGAGGCTTGCATTTCTTAGAATGGAGGTTTGGATACACCTTGATGTTTTTTTGAAACTCCTCAGGTAACATAAGACAACATATACATATGCGGAAGAGTTCAAAAGATCAATCACAAATCTTGTTCAGGTGATAAAAGAGGCATGGGGAGAAAAAGATATCACTTTTTATATGGTAAAGTAACAATTATTTAATATGGGTTTATTTTGATAGGTTTTTCAATTGGTATAAAATAAGTGTTACTTTGTATTGCAGCATATTCTTCATATTCATGGGCCTTACTCTGTGGAGGAGCATGGCCCCTTAGCAACTTATAGTAGCCAAGGCATGAAAAATCCCACTATCAAGCTTGCACAAGTTATTTTCGAAGCATAAGGCATGGGGGAGGAGTTACAAAAAGCAATGCTTTGGAGGAGCTATTCAATTGGTTTTTTCGACGACAACTTCAAAGAATGCACATAAAAGATGGAAATGACACATGAGTAGTCGCACTTTTATATATAAGAAAGAATAGATACAAAGCTAGCTTTCCAAAACTCTCACATTCTCTTCCTCCTTAGGATTCTTTCCTCTATAACATAGAAATTTTTTTCTCTTGTAGCCAGCTATAGATTTTACATCAGTTCGGTTTGCAACCAAGGCGTAGGATGTGAATCCCGAAAAGTATCCTGCTCTAGAAGTAGAGTAACCTGGATCGTAGCCAAAAATCCTAATTGCTACAGTATTTTCCAAAAACATTACTTTGTGGGCATTATATTGTAATCCTGAGAAAGCTAGAAGCCTTGTAAGAGCTTTAATACAAAGTATGGGCCATGCTGCATCCTTTGAGAAACTACTATGAAGTACTAAAAAGGAATTAGGGTCAATCCTAGCCAAGTAGTGGCCGAGTGCAATGTCTTTCAATGTACTACCACCAGCTCTCGATCCTTTGCCACGTCCTAAGAAGTTATTTGAATCAGCAATCTCCAACTGCAAATAAAACCCATACCGAATGAGCGTGAAACTCAAACCTACCAATGTGTAAAAGCAAATTCAAAACTATCTTACCACTTGGTTTTCATCGTGCTCCAATTTAACTGGATTCCATAAATTTATTGATGATGATGTCTCATTGGTGTTAATCAATTATTTAACGTATTCAGACTCCTCTCTTCCAAAATTGAAAATCCCAAGTTGGCTTTGCATGTGATCGAACTCCTCATCAGTAATACTTAACTCTTTCTCAGCTTCTTTTGCCTTTTCAAAACAAAGAGAGAGGGTCTCACCAGCATCAATAAACTTATCGTCTACAGTTTCTTTATCAAGTTTGAGTATCTCTTCCTTTGATTCATTCTATGTGTCAACTATCCCATTTGTAGCATCAGAAGCCTCTGCAATAATGGCTAGACAATAATCTTCCCTAATATTGAAAAGTTTTTGAATATCTAACAGTAAAATGTACTCCTTCTCCTTGAAAGGTATAGATGGTAGAGAAGGAACAGTATGGTGAGAACTCTCATCAGTTGCAGGGTTTGCATTTCCTTGGCTCTCCTCAATGATGGTCTCAGCTTTGAAGTGAGCAACATCCAACTTCTCAGAAATAGAAGCCTCAAAATATGCATCTACAACATCCTCTCTTTCCTTTTCATCTGCTAGGTCATCTAACATACAAAAGCTAGCAGACTTTGCTCCTTCCAACTGTTGCTCATCAGCTTTTTGAGGATATTTGACAAGGGTGAAAACAATAAAGGTAACAAACTTTGACATAATCTTGCAGTTCTTGGAATGAGTG
Source organism: Lygodium microphyllum (assembly GCF_053477565.2). Classification (NCBI taxonomy): domain Eukaryota; kingdom Viridiplantae; phylum Streptophyta; class Polypodiopsida; order Schizaeales; family Lygodiaceae; genus Lygodium; species Lygodium microphyllum. The sequence continues at coordinate 86,965,102 of NC_141163.1, read as the reverse complement.
GAGCACAATATGTCTCTTGCATAAAACCTGTCAGGAGAGTGGGCACCACACCTCTTAGTAAACACTGACTTTTCATTTCCTGTTGACCCAATGGGAACATGGACATATTCCTTTGTACCAACTTCAATAGAAGGACCTGCTAGATTTTCAAACTCCAAAAAGTCCTCCAAAAAAATATTTTTTACAATATTGCAAAACACTGTCAAGGTCCCAATCAGGATTAAAGACATTCTTAACACTCCATAGAAAGAGAGATCCATGCCATTCTGAAGGATAAATTCAAGAAGCCTCTCTGATGGAGTGACATCAGTAAGCTCTGATACTCCAAGAACTCTCATTGTTGACTTTTCCTTCCCTAGAGATGTGCTTGACATTCTGACACTCATGACAGAGCATGGGGAAAAAATAGAATGCACATGCTCATCACATGTTGAAGCCCTTGAGCCTCTTGAAAGCCTTCTCCTTTTCCCAGTTCTTGGTAGAACCTTGGAGCCCAGAAAATCTGTATGTTCAGACATGTCTCCAAATTTTTCTTGATACGGCGCGATGAGACTCAAACACTAGACACAGATGTTTGTACTCGCGCCATATCAAGAATGCAAACCAGAACAACTCAAAGCAAAGGGCTGCAACGGAAACGATGTGACAAGGCAAAACCCAAATCAGCGATCACGCGCCCTCGTGCAGTATTAGGTGTCTGGAAACGAACACCGCGCCGAAGCAAGACAAGAATAGCAACCCCGAAACGACACGAGCAGGTAAGCGCAATACAATAACACTCACTCTTGCACCGTATCGAGAGAAAAATGAGAAGTCTGCAAAGAAAGCCAAAAAAGCTATACAGATGACGAACACCCCCTTATGTAGGATGGGCAATAATGCCACATGGCACAAGACATTGGGCATCGACACATGGCACTAGTCGTTGGGCACCGACACATGGCACTAGCCGTTGGGCGACACTTGGTCGACAAACACGTGGACCGATCGTTAGTCGACACGCGGCATATGGACGTTAGGCGGACACATGGCTCAATCAATGAGAGACACATGTCTGACACGTGGCATGGTTGACGAGGGTATATAAGGGACCATTTTGCTTACGTGTACACTTTACATTCTCTTGAGCTCTCGTGCCTTGCTTGCCCGATACGCAGCGATCCCAGTGTTGTGTCTACTGCATAATTGTCCTCTCACATCGTATTGGTTCCCGTCGCCCTATTCAGAGTGAGGGTGCTTTTGCCTCTTTCTCAATTTCCTCATTTCACACCGTTTTTGGCCAGTTTTCTTGCTACTCGCTGTGTTTTTGTGCATGCTTGATTGATACGGAGCGAGGGCGTCCTTTGGTGGTCTACCTAACTACCATCTCGCATCAATCGGGATTTCTTATCTCATTGTCCTTGTCTCTGATACGGCGCAAACGTGACCATACGTCTTGTTCGTTTGTTCCTTCTTGCACCATATTATGCCTACTGCGTTCTTGTCAAAATTTCGAGAAAATTTCTATATCATTTTTGTCTTTCTGGCTCTTTTATTTTCTCCTCTACATGGCAAGGACAAAGCAAACTGCAAGAAAAGTTTATGTGGATAGGAAGGACAGTGGGGGTAGAAGGAAGTTACAATTTGATGAATCTGAGGAGGAACCTTCTTCAAATATTGCTAAGGTTGGGCCATCAGAGGCCCTAGAGCATTTTGCCACAAAGATCCCTCCTACACCAGGTATTGGCCTAGCATCTTCCATGGAGTTAAAGCATTTCAGTGTAGAGAATGTTTCTTCTCCTGAAGATGAAGAAGCAAAGGGTGAGACTTCCCCTATGAAGGATTCATCCCCTCCAATTGCACCTAAGTCTACTTCTGCTGGAGCCAGTGAGCCTCCCAAGCCACAAAAGAAAAAGAGAAAGTCCCGATTCTTCTACATGTAGAGGTGTTTCAGTGATATTAAAAAAGCCAAGAGAGCTATAGAGCACGTGATTCCAAAGGCTGCTTTCATAAGAGTTGTTAAAGAAATCTCTGATAGATTGTCTAGAGTGGCATCTGTCTCTGGTCTAAATAAGAAGTGGCAACTCTCAGCAATTCTTGCTCTACAAGAGGCTGTAGAAGATTTTGTTATTGATTTCATGAACGATGCTTACATTGCTGCTGCGCTGTCGAAGGGTTTTCAAAAGCAATGTCGCAACCACAGAGGTTCTTGAGAAATTCCAAGATGAAAGATCAAGCGAAACAAACAATCAGATTCAATTTAAAAACTCAATTTCAGATAATATGAGACATACAATCAGCTACATCTGATTGAGAGCATCTCCAGTAAACGTCTTGACAAAAACGTCCATTTCTTCATGTTCAGTTGAAGAATTATATAATATGTCAATCTGCTGGTCCTTTATAGACGTTTTGTTTCTATATGCCTGCTCCTCTAAGATCTTTCTGATATTCTCCTTTTATCTAAATCTTTTAAATAGAATATCTTCCATAACCATGTCCATAATCTGTCATTCAGATGATACACTGCTTCACATCTTGGCTTCACAGCACTGAAGCTTAAAACATGCAACGACCCAGTCCTGTGAATACATCTACAAACAGATGGATGTTCACTTATTCTCTTGATTGTAAACATCCTGTTTGATGCACTTCATGATGTGTGCACCTGGAACCATCTGCCTCATCGTGTTTTGCCAGGGGAACCTTCAAGTGTGTGTCGACTACAACATCAGTCTCTGTGCATGAGCCTGCCGTAGTATCACATAACAAAGTGTCTCAGTTTGCACCCGTTACTGCAGGCCGAATAGTCTGCAACTGCATAGACATCCCTAATCTATCAGCATCCATCGCATCAGTCCGCCGCAGCTGCATAGACATCCCTAAACCATCCACAGCGACAATATCAGGTGCATCAGGAGCATCCGGGCCATGGTGAGCATGTCTCTGGATGTTGTCACACTCATCTATGCAATCGGCTTCATGCGGTGTATGCCTCTCAAGAGCAGGCGAGAAATCGAGCTGTGCTGCGGCAGCAGCCAAAGAATTGCATCCCCTTTCCTCACTTGTTCCTCGATGTCATCTTTCTGCCGTTGCTTCAAGAGAGCTCGAGAGCTCACCACCTTCTGTTTTGACTTCTTCCATTGCCACTACAACTCCGTCCTCTTATTCGTCTTCGACTTCTGCGTATTCCAAGCTCGTCAACTTTGGCTTTTCGTCCTCCTTCAACTCTCCCATCGTTACAACATCTTCTTCCGTCGGCCTCCCATTCCTCGTCGTCACCTTCTGGCCTTCTTCTCTGATCTTCCCGTTTTTTTCTTACGCCTCCTTGTTTTCCTTCCTTTTCAGCTTTGTCGAATTCCCTTCGTCGCCACCTCCATGCTACCTCCTTTCGATGACCGCGAGAGACTTGATGATCACTTTCGAGTCAGAACACTGGAAGCCACTTCTGTTGAGGTAATACTCTGCCAGCTCGTCCGGAATGACAGGAAGATAGTCAGCCAACGAGGAAAGGAGATCCACAAGCAGAGCGTCTTCGTCAGCCGCAGCAGCCATCGTTATCCTTCATCAGCTTTTTCTTCGGTTTCATCGCGATCTTCAGAGTCCACGTCTTCATCGTCTTCATCAGATCAGAGATCATTATTAAACACGAACTGATGCTTGGGATGTGCTTTAGCAAGGTGCAGGGGCACGAAGGGCAGACCGAGGACCTCGCATAAGAAGCCGAGCCTGGAAGCCATCGCAGAAGCGTCTTTTCTTTAGCATCATTATCGTGATGCAGATCAAGGACTGCACATTCATGGCCACATAGGATTGTCAATCAGCGCCTTGAGCTTCCAAACTGCCAAGTCGGGCAGCACCCAACGTCTATTTTTCTCCTTTCCCCCCAAAATAGGCTCCTCCCTGTGCTATTCTTCACGTCCAAATTGCCACCCCAGCGCTCCGTCATTATTCTCCCCTCAAAGCACGGTTTTTTTATCCCACTTTTTCTCTTCAACTAACTTCCGAAAATTCCCAAAAACACCAGCATACCTGAGTCTATGCTCACCTGCAGCCTTTGGCAGAGATAGTAGAGATGGAAGCTTAGAAGCAGTAGCTTTAGTAACTACCTAACAAGTTGAACATTCTGATCAGATGGCTGCCCAGGAAGGCATTGGGCTAAAACTGAGTTTCCTGAACCAGCTTCCAAATCTTATTTGCTTTCTCAATAACAATGCTCTCTTTCTCTCTCAACATATAGGGATTAGACATGTGATGCATTTGACTGAAATGGCTAAATACCTCCAAAACTGCTTTCAAAGTCCACAATATGCCCAGTATAACAACCCCATCAACAGCAAAAGTCACCAGTTCTGAGGAGATTATAGGTGGCACCAGATTCCTTGCAACCTTTGCTGTTCGCTTAGATATGCCTCTTATACAACTGGTTACAACTTGCCAAACAAAATCAAGCTTATACTCTTCCTCATCTTCTTCATTTGTCTCTTCATAAAAAATGCATTTAACTCTCTGTTGGCCAGACCTTGTCCCTGCATCTTGAGGTTAGTCGGAGAAGAACATGCCAACTTAACAGCGTGGCCAAAGCCCAATTGATGGTATGCATGAGAAGCGCCTGCCAAGCTTGCAGCTGCCCATGGCTGCTGGGGATGGTGCACCCTCCATGTCATCTTCTCTCCTTGACCCAGTTCAACATAGATTGAATACGCAGAGCATAAATGTAATCATAAAAACTAAGTGTGCATAAAGTATGAAATCGCACACACTACTTTCGGGTGGTTTTCACATCTCGAATGCGCAGCAATACGACATCCACCCCCTCTAATCCTGCGCATCCTCCGGATGGGCCAACTACCCATGATCATTATCATCAAGATCCACAAACAAATCAATCTCTTCGTTTTGCATTTCCGGTAGATCAACAAGATTTTCAGTCATATCATCTGTCCCTTCCAATTCTGTCAGCTCATATGTTGCATTATCAAAGACATGTCTGACTATGTACGGCCCAAACCATCTTTTCATCATCTTCCAAAAAATCTGCAATAACTTCCTCATTTTCCGCATGGTTCTAGTGTGTCTCTCATCCCAAAATAGTTTCTGCCCCTTTCGAAACAGCTGATAAAAACAATCTGCTATGTGTGCAAAATGAGGTATCCAAATCATATAAAACACACAAGCTCCAATGAATCTCTGTATCTCTGAAGTGGTAGAACAATACTTCATAATCTTGCCTATAAAATCCACCTTCTTATCCACAGTCTTGTATTTCGTGTCAACCCTGGCTTCATTATGCTCTTCTGCATTACATAAACCTTGCTGTAAATCAGCAATTCTGCACTCCAATGGCTGAATATTCTCAGCCCTCTGCTCTATGGACTGCATAGAAACAGCCCCAAACTCTGAATGCTGAAATATTTCAGCAGTAAACTCTGTTGACTGAAAATTTTCAGCCCTCTGTCTCTCTGAAAGCTGATCATAACCAGCTGGAAACTCTGTTTGCTGAATTTCTTCAGCACTCAACACTCTTTGCTGAGTTACCTCAGCCTCTGACTCAATCTGTGACACAAAATCTGCAATTTCATGAAACATGTCCAAGGACTGCACTAATACATTACCATGACAATTCAGCATATCAGTTTTCAGCATATCTCCCATCTCTGTCATCGTATCTGCACAAATCACACTGTCATATATGCCCTCTATGTGTTCATCATCCTCCAAAATTCCTGCATTTTTCAAATTTTTCTCCTTCCTGCATATATACTGCCTGGCAGCTCTAGACAATCTAGAAGTCTTCTGATAACTCATTGAACTGTTTGCTGAAATCCCAACATAACCGGAGGAGAAAACACTACTGCTGCCAGGAGGCGAGAACTCCAATCTCCTTTCCTCTGTACCACCGTCATCTCGCGAAACGGCGGTACCTAGTGAAAACCCGAATCCCTTACAGTGGGCAAGGGTGCATCTCTGAGAGTATCCCTGTTTCTAACATGGTTCACACATACAGTCATAAACTGAACTGCTCTCATACCATCTTTACTGCGAATCCGTGCATAAGCAGATCCATCATCCATGACCTTTGTCTCCATGCGCATCTCTGTAATGAATGGCTGACCAAGAATTATGGGATACGAGCATGAATCCTGCACAAAGAAATGAAAATCCTCCTCTACATCACCAATAGAAACCCTGACACTAGGGCAAGCAGCATATAAATCACCTGCAGTGTTATTGGCAGCTCTCATACGCCATCCATGCTCTACATCCATAGGCCATCTGTTACTCTCATAAACTCCACGAACAATGAGATTAATCTCTGAACCATGATCAACCAATGCAACATAAGGCACCTGTTTTTCTCCAACCTTTACCATCGTCTCTGTAGTTGCCCTAGCCCAATGGCTCCGCGAAAAGTGACTACGCGGTATCAAAACAGGCTCATCAATTTCAGCATAATGCATAGGCTGAACCCTCTTCTCTACCTGCGGCAAAACAGAAGCATTATCAACCATGACCTCATCATCCTCATCCAACTCTCCAATCAAAACTCCCTGCGTATCAGTGGTAGACAATGCATGTCTTTTTCTCTTCAGGACCTCCTGAAACTGATCCTGAAACTCTCTTTTCGAGATGCCCAAAATCTCGGAAATAGTGAAAGTCACCTCACTGCCAAGTATCTTATCATTAAAGATTTTCTTCATGTCTGTAGATGTCTCAATGTCGGACATCAATCTGAATCCTGGCTGCTTTCTCTCTCTAGGCTCTTGCCTCTTTTCCCTCTTTTGAGCATCCCCCATCTGTCGATCTGGCCCTGATCGTGAAGACGGTCCTGCAGTAGGTGGAGTAACAAACTCACCCCCTCTAGTCTTCTTAGCTGCACTTGGATTTTCTTCATCCCTCTTACGCTTCTCCTCAACAAATACATCTGCACCATGAGATTTAGCCAAATAAGCATAAATAGAATACCTGTCAACAGGCGAGTCCCATCCTGTCTCTGATCTGATGCTAGAGCCTGCGCTAGTCAAAACAGTTTGCTGAATTTTCCCCTTGTTTGCAGTCTCCATAGCATAAGTCCATAGTGCGGACTGAGTCTCCGATCCCTTCTCAATCTGTACTCCATATGCAGAAGCATCACCTCTAGCTGCCACATAAGAAGTACGCGCAGCCATATCCTCCACTAACTTCTTCATTCCACCTTTACCAAAGTTGGTAGCAAGTGGAGCTCCTGTCTCAGTCAACCAAATCTTACCATCTTGCCCCCAATATACCAAATTTTGCCTCCTTGCATCCTGGAAAGAGTCACAATCCCTGCAATGCTGATGCTCCGTACTATCACACCAAATACATCTCCGATCTCTCCTAGGAGCACTAGGAGCACTCCTAGGTGCAATAGGAGCACTAGAAGAAGTAGCAGGCACAGTGGAAGCAAACTGCTCCTTCAACTTACCCACCAACTCCGCTTTGACTGACTCAAGTGTCAAATCTGTGATTCCTTTGATTATATCATCAATAGAGGTAGGCACTGATGGAACAGATGGGTTTGGAGCAGAAGGTGTAGGCATCGGTCGTGGAATAGGAGGAATAGGTGGAGTAGAAACAGTAGGCACTGGCATAGGCCAAGAAACTGGCTGAGGAGGAGAAGAAACAATAGGAATAGAAGTAGGCATAGGAGCTGAAGATGATGTAGGTGTCATGGAACCATTCTGTAGACGAGTCTTCCATATCCTCCTCTTGGTCAATGTCGAGACTGCATCCTGAGCATCCTGCCAATCAGTTTTAAGACCCATAGGCTTCGTGCGATCTTCAAGAAGCTCACCCAATTCTTCTTGAAGAGCAGGATCTGCAGCTTGCAAGAAAAGTTCAACTTTTTCAACATCCAATGCTCTTTGTTCAATAGCATCAAGCTGACTATACCTTTCTTCGAATTCTCGAATCAACTCCGAAGCAGCAAGACCTTTGTTTGGCATGTAGACCCACTCTCGGAATGACCGTCGAGTAGCCATACCAAAGTCCTCAAGGAAATATTCTTCTTTAAGAGCCTTCTTAAAATCTTGCCAATGTGTATTTTGAATATATAAATCAGTCACCTTTGTCCTCAAAGCAGGTGTGACAAGTCGAAGGAAGTACTTACTCATAAGTCCAGCAGGAACTCCAAAGAACCCCATCTTGATCTCATATGTCTTCAAATATGCTGAAACATTACGCCCGTCAAATAGCTTCTTCTCACTCTCAACTGCTTCAATAGCCTTAGTCGCGCTGTTTGCATTCTCCTGCTCCGAATAGAGTTGCCTTTGCTGAGACAACTGCTGTTGATGCAATTGTTGTTGCTGCTGCATATACATTTGTGTTTGCTGATTTTGGAGCTGCATATACATGGACATATTCTGCAAAATCTGTTTTAGATCCTCCGTTGAAGTACTTGACGCAGCAGTCATAGATGGAGCTGAAGTAGACGCAGCTGGAATTGAAGAAGAAGCTGAAATAGAGGCTGAAGTGTCTCCCATCCTGAAATTTCTGCGACGCTTTCACGTCGGGTTCACCAAAGATGTCGAAGGGTTTTCAAAAGCAATGTCGCAACCACAGAGGTTCTTGAGAAATTCCAAGATGAAAGATCAAGCGAAACAAACAATCAGATTCAATTTAAAAACTCAATTTCAGATAATATGAGACATACAATCAGCTACATCTGATTGAGAGCATCTCCAGTAAACGTCTTGACAAAAACGTCCATTTCTTCATGTTCAGTTGAAGAATTATATAATATGTCAATCTGCTGGTCCTTTATAGACGTTTTGTTTCTATATGCCTGCTCCTCTAAGATCTTTCTGATATTCTCCTTTTATCTAAATCTTTTAAATAGAATATCTTCCATAACCATGTCCATAATCTGTCATTCAGATGATACACTGCTTCACATCTTGGCTTCACAGCACTGAAGCTTAAAACATGCAACGACCCAGTCCTGTGAATACATCTACAAACAGATGGATGTTCACTTATTCTCTTGATTGTAAACATCCTGTTTGATGCACTTCATGATGTGTGCACCTGGAACCATCTGCCTCATCGTGTTTTGCCAGGGGAACCTTCAAGTGTGTGTCGACTACAACATCAGTCTCTGTGCATGAGCCTGCCGTAGTATCACATAACAAAGTGTCTCAGTTTGCACCCGTTACTGCAGGCCGAATAGTCTGCAACTGCATAGACATCCCTAATCTATCAGCATCCATCGCATCAGTCCGCCGCAGCTGCATAGACATCCCTAAACCATCCACAGCGACAATATCAGGTGCATCAGGAGCATCCGGGCCATGGTGAGCATGTCTCTGGATGTTGTCACACTCATCTATGCAATCGGCTTCATGCGGTGTATGCCTCTCAAGAGCAGGCGAGAAATCGAGCTGTGCTGCGGCAGCAGCCAAAGAATTGCATCCCCTTTCCTCACTTGTTCCTCGATGTCATCTTTCTGCCGTTGCTTCAAGAGAGCTCGAGAGCTCACCACCTTCTGTTTTGACTTCTTCCATTGCCACTACAACTCCGTCCTCTTATTCGTCTTCGACTTCTGCGTATTCCAAGCTCGTCAACTTTGGCTTTTCGTCCTCCTTCAACTCTCCCATCGTTACAACATCTTCTTCCGTCGGCCTCCCATTCCTCGTCGTCACCTTCTGGCCTTCTTCTCTGATCTTCCCGTTTTTTTCTTACGCCTCCTTGTTTTCCTTCCTTTTCAGCTTTGTCGAATTCCCTTCGTCGCCACCTCCATGCTACCTCCTTTCGATGACCGCGAGAGACTTGATGATCACTTTCGAGTCAGAACACTGGAAGCCACTTCTGTTGAGGTAATACTCTGCCAGCTCGTCCGGAATGACAGGAAGATAGTCAGCCAACGAGGAAAGGAGATCCACAAGCAGAGCGTCTTCGTCAGCCGCAGCAGCCATCGTTATCCTTCATCAGCTTTTTCTTCGGTTTCATCGCGATCTTCAGAGTCCACGTCTTCATCGTCTTCATCAGATCAGAGATCATTATTAAACACGAACTGATGCTTGGGATGTGCTTTAGCAAGGTGCAGGGGCACGAAGGGCAGACCGAGGACCTCGCATAAGAAGCCGAGCCTGGAAGCCATCGCAGAAGCGTCTTTTCTTTAGCATCATTATCGTGATGCAGATCAAGGACTGCACATTCATGGCCACATAGGATTGTCAATCAGCGCCTTGAGCTTCCAAACTGCCAAGTCGGGCAGCACCCAACGTCTATTTTTCTCCTTTCCCCCCAAAATAGGCTCCTCCCTGTGCTATTCTTCACGTCCAAATTGCCACCCCAGCGCTCCGTCATTATTCTCCCCTCAAAGCACGGCTTTTTTATCCCACTTTTTCTCTTCAACTAACTTCCGAAAATTCCCAAAAACACCAGCATACCTGAGTCTATGCTCACCTGCAGCCTTTGGCAGAGATAGTAGAGATGGAAGCTTAGAAGCAGTAGCTTTAGTAACTACCTAACAAGTTGAACATTCTGATCAGATGGCTGCCCAGGAAGGCATTGGGCTAAAACTGAGTTTCCTGAACCAGCTTCCAAATCTTATTTGCTTTCTCAATAACAATGCTCTCTTTCTCTCTCAACATATAGGGATTAGACATGTGATGCATTTGACTGAAATGGCTAAATACCTCCAAAACTGCTTTCAAAGTCCACAATATGCCCAGTATAACAACCCCATCAACAGCAAAAGTCACCAGTTCTGAGGAGATTATAGGTGGCACCAGATTCCTTGCAACCTTTGCTGTTCGCTTAGATATGCCTCTTATACAACTGGTTACAACTTGCCAAACAAAATCAAGCTTATACTCTTCCTCATCTTCTTCATTTGTCTCTTCATAAAAAATGCATTTAACTCTCTGTTGGCCAGACCTTGTCCCTGCATCTTGAGGTTAGTCGGAGAAGAACATGCCAACTTAACAGCGTGGCCAAAGCCCAATTGATGGTATGCATGAGAAGCGCCTGCCAAGCTTGCAGCTGCCCATGGCTGCTGGGGATGGTGCACCCTCCATGTCATCTTCTCTCCTTGACCCAGTTCAACATAGATTGAATACGCAGAGCATAAATGTAATCATAAAAACTAAGTGTGCATAAAGTATGAAATCGCACACACTACTTTCGGGTGGTTTTCACATCTCGAATGCGCAGCAATACGACAGCGCATGCTCATAGAATTACCCTTATGAATAAAGATTTCAGCATGATCAGCAGAATCAAGTATAGGTTCGATAAAGTGTTGAGGACCTTGCCTTCCAACGATCAAAAAGCCTTTGAAATCCTTAGCATTCTCCCAAAATTGTCCAGGAAAGGGAAAAAGCTAAAGGTTGAGGATGTAACTCACCTTTACTCTACAAGGGGTGCCACTGAGCAAGGAGTCTATCTTGAGTGAAAAAATTCAGGAGGTATTGGAAACTGAAGACAAAGTTTACAAGAGGAAAGTTGCATCACTTGCTCCTATCAACAACAAGAGGATGGGTAAAGTGTATGGGAAAATTGTTGTGAATGTTTCTGCAGAACCTGAGGATGATTACCTTAGTGTATCTCCCGAGGACAAGCCCATGTTGGAGAAAAGGGATGTCCAACTATGTGACTCCATTGTTTTTTGTTGCATAAGGTAAGGCTTATAGGTTCAAGTATATTTTATATGTAATTTGTATTGATTTTGATCGATTCAAATAGCTTTTGCTATTGATTGTAGGGCACTCATCTCCTCTCTCACTCTCGATATATGTAGAGTCATATATGTTGTTGATCCACTTCTCTCAGTGGAACTATTTGCAAGATCTGGGTCTAATATTGCACCATTCTTTCGTACTTTTGATAGTGTGACAAATTACCACATGTTTTTCCCTTATGTACAAAGGTATTTTTCTTTTCTGTAGAGGAAAATTTATATTCATTTGCTTTCACCCTTTTGCTCACCTCTATTTTGAATTTGCAGAGGGCATTGGAGTCTTATCTATATTAATTGTCTTACTAGAGAAATTATCTTCATGAACTCTCTCAGCAGTGTTCATGGCCAAGCACGAATGTATGTTGAAAGAAAATTACTTTCTTTGATTATATTTACAAAAAATATTTTGAACTTACAAAGCTTCCTTTTGTAGTGCTAGTAGACTTGTTTCTACATTTTTGGATACTACATATGAGGATCTAGTTCATCCTCAAAAGCCGTATACGTTTCTTCTACAAGTAGTTCCATTGCAAAGCGACGTGCATTCTTGTGGATGGAGAGTTATATCAAATATTTGCAGAACAGTGGATTCAAAGTTGTTACAAATAGAAGGAATGAATGTAAGTTAATTTCATTTGATTTTTGTGTAACCCTTATCATGATGTCTTTTCACTAACTTATAACATTTATTCTTACAGTGTAGAGACTATACTGATTCGTATGTTTGGTGGATAAGGGAGAGATGCATTGAGCTGATTTTGGACAAGGCAATCACACCATATGATCATGACTCCCCTCTTCCTCCCAGAACTTCAATGGCCAAGGGCACAAGCAAGGGAAAGGGCAAGGGAAAGGGTAAAGGCAATGATAAGGGCAATGGCAATGGCAAGGGCAAGGGCAAGGGCAAAGGTAATGGCAATGGCAATGGTAATGGTAAGTCAGCCACGAAGACCACTGCTACAGAGTCTAAAAGAAAAGGAATGCCAATGCTTTCTCCTCTAAAATTTGATCCATCCCCCCTTAAACTCCAAGAAAAGAGAGCACCTATAAAGGTGAAATTCTTTCAACAATAAAAGAAAGGCCTTGTGAGAAAAAACATCTTTGAAGAAATCAATAAAGAAGCCACAAAGCCAACAAAGGAGAAGGCAGCATATAAAGAATCAAAAGAGTAAACATAAGCATACACAAGCCTTATTATTTTGGCTTTGTACATTTATATGACATTTTTGTACCTCATGATGTAATGAAATTTTTCACGTATAAATCGAATGTAATGTACATTTATTTCTATACATTCGAAAGGCAACTTGCTTCATGATAGCTTATGAGTTCCCACTAAGAAATATCTTAAGGACAGTCAATTAAGATAAATTCTTGCAAAGTTTTCATTATCAAGGCTCAAAACTCACAATTGTGGGAGACAAACAACTCGTACAAGAGAAAGAGCGCTCAGCTCTTTTACCAATTGTTACGCCATTCACTTTGAACTTATATCTAGGGGATGTATTGTCTAGTAATTCCAAGGTATCCCTCACATCTTTGAGACTCCAATTGGAAGTAACATTCACCTTCTTTACTTCATGTAGCAAAACGTGCACCGCAAGTTTATATGGTGTGCAAATTTGTATCGGAATCCAAGGGAACCCAATTCCCAATCTTAGTTTGTATCTCTTGTAATCAAAGCCCAAAGCAAGAGTTTGGCGAGGGATACTGTAAGCCAAAGCCAAGGATTGAGGGCATGCACTGCACCTCAAGATATCACCCTTATGGTCGCACTCTCTAGATTTCCAAAGCATCCCTATAGTGTTGTCCAAATCCTCTTCCGAAAAGTTTCTACTTAGCCAGGATACCTTCATTCTTTGTAAATTTGTTGTTTTGAAGCAAGCCACGAAGATATGGAGGGGTATAAACCATGATAAACATATTCTTCTTGAGATCCTTCTAGCTGTCATGGACTTTTGAATATCCTAAGATATTTTGAATTTGAAACTTTGCACCGTTACCTTGTCAGGAATCTCCCAATTTAGAGATGAAAGGCTTGGCAATGGCAAAACTTTGATATTCCCATACCTATCTGCTTTAGAGGGAACCACATATTGTACATAATATATAAAAACCTTGCATTCACTATAAAAAGACATAGTTTGATTGGCATAAATAATGTCTTCCAATACCTTATGAATGGCATGGAAAGTCCCACTTAGGCTTTCCACTAGTTTCCATTCAATACTTGTTGACGGAAAGATATCTGCAATGACGAATCGGTTGTTAGTACTTGCCTAAATGGAAAAGAATTACATACGTTATTCAACTAATAACTTACAATGTGTTTGTTGGGGAACACGTTTGTTTGGAGGCAAGTGCACATCCTTGGCCATGTAAACATGTTGCACCTTGACAAACCATCCTTCGGGCATAATTTTGAAGGCAATGATATGCCCCTTCCAGTGATGTTTTATATCATCTCGTTTTCTTCTTTTCACCTTATGAGAGCCCTTGCAAGATGGCAGCATGGTAACCCAATCGTTTACAGTAAAGATTTTGGGCTCCCAATTACCATATGCTCCCTAGCTATAGACTGTGCAAGAGTGTATTAAACGAGAAGGGTGCCTAGAGGAAGCCATGAAAATAATGAAAGCGCAAAGAAAGAAACTCAAAGAGGGGTGAATGAACTAAAAAGTAGCACCAAGAACACAAATGAGTATGTATTGGGCGCCAAAAAGAATATTGAAAGATCTCCCAACTTTCAAAAAACTCATTATTAATCTCGTCACATCTCTGTCACGTATTTTGTGAGATTTGTGAGTAAATAATGTCTTTGGGACTCCAAAACATTGCAGACTGTAGGGATTTTGGCTAAAAAAGAAGAGAGAATCACGAAATGGACTCCACTATCTCTAAAAAAGAGGAGACAAGAATACCATATTCTTGCACACGTGGCAAACTCTCTTTGGCCTATTTCTTAATCCCGTGATTAATAAAAGTGTATTTTTGGAAGTGTTTTTGGCCCTAATGGGGCTTCTTTGCAAAGAGAGCGACAGGTATGCTTTCATTTTCTTATATTGCTCCATGGTTAAGTTTCAACTCATTTGGACAAACCCTATGTAAGTGATATGTATTCTTTGATTAGAGATTTGTTTTGTTTTTGTACTCCAAGAATTTGTCAGTGAAGGAACAATGGTCTTGTTATAAGTTAACTTCTTGTTCAATGATGGGACCTAAAATAGGCCGGCACTGGCTCATGCACTAGCCGGACCTCTATCATGCACTCAACAACCCCACGGTGTCGTATTGCTGCGCATTCGAGATGTGAAAACCACCCGAAAGTAGTGTGTGCGATTTCATACTTTATGCACACTTAGTTTTTGTGATTACATTTATGCTCTGCGTATTCAATCTATGTTGAACTGGGTCAAGGAGAGAAGACATTACAACTATTTGAATAAATGCATGAGGAGGATATCCCTCTGGATAATATCACACTTGTCTGTGCTTTAAAAGCTACAAAGAAAGTAATTATATTAGCACCTTTTGCAGATGCCCCAATGTTGTGATGGGTGTTAATGAGGAAGAATACAAACCAGAGATGCAAATTGTATCAAATGCCAGTTGTTCAACGAACTGTCTAGCTTCGCTTGCAAAGGTTATACGCCAAGAGTTTGGAATTATTGAGGGTCTGATGACTGAGGTCTATGTAACTACTGCAACTCAAAAGACAGTGGATGGTTATTCTAGGAAGGACTGGGGAGGAGAAAAATAGTACAGTACAAAACATCATTCCTAGCTCAACTGGTGCTGCAAAGGCAGTGGGAAAGGTGCTACCTGCGCTGAATGGTAAGTTGACTGGCATGGCATTTAGAGTTCCGACTCCTAATGTTTCAGTTGTTGATTTAACTTGCCAACTGGAAAAAGATGCTTCATACGATGAAGTTAAGGCAGCAGTCAAAGCTGCGTCTGAAAGCTTAATGAAAGGGATCCTTGAATATACTGAGGATGATGTGGTCTCTACCGACTTTGTTGGGGATGAGAGGTCTAGCATCTTTGATGCAAGGCAGGCATTGCTCTGAACAAAATAAATTTATGAAGTTTGTGGCATGATCTGACAATGAATGGGGCTACAGCAACCGAGTGGTGGATCTCATCAGCCATATTGCTTTGGTTGCTGCTGGCAAGAAATATTGAGTTCTTCAAATATATGCGACTTCGAGGTTGGGCCTGTCATTAAGCTGGTGGTTGTTCGGGATAGAGCCGCGCTTTAGGGGAAGAAGAGCCGTGCTTTGAGGGGAGAATAACGACGGAAAGAGCTGGGAGGCGACGATAAAGCATTGGTGAACTCTATTAAAAGAAAAGGGGAAGAAAAGGAGCGAGGCTAATTGGGGGGGGAAGCAGAACAGGGCAGACAGAGAAGGACACACGCTTTCAGAAAAGAAATGGAGGACTTGAAGATGAATAGGGAGGGCCTCATAATCGGGATTTTTGCTCACATACAAAGGGGATGATTCTTCAAAACACTCTTTACCACTTGTTACTGTTTATCAACACCTACATCCTGTTCAAGCATCTCCATACACTTTTCTGCAAGCAATATTCTGCGGAGTTTATCCTGTTGGTCTTCTAGATGTAGAGAGAATTTTGCCTCCAGGAAAAGAGATTACAGCTGTGGGGATTCTAGATATTGCTGCCGATGGCCAGCCTGCAATCAAGTCATCTGATCAGTTACCCATCTTCTTGTGTCATTTGTACTTGTGGAGGGAGGAGGGTGTGCAAAGGTCGGGTAAAAGAGAGAGGATTGGAGGAGAACTGGGGAAGAGAAGTGCTCTGAAAACGGGGAATAAGAAGATGATACGGTGCTCTGGGGGGAGGATGGAATGGAAAAGAAGGAACATGGAGAAAGGGAATCGACAGAGGGAGGTGTCCATTAGAGGCAGACTTCAAAGGGAAAGCTCCAATGTCTGAGTGAAATTTCTAAACTAGGGAGACGACTTTAAAGCGGTTGAAGCTGAGAATTGGAGCATACAGACGTCCAAGAAATTGATCGAGGCATTCTTTTAACAAGCTGTTTAACATGAAAATTACTGGTCGGGATGGTTTTTGTGATATTTACAGGGTGGAAGAAAAAGCTTTTCCATTCAGTGAGCAATGGTTTTCTGAGGACGCAACGATCATCCAACAAAAACTGACAGACATTCGCTGAAGGAAAAACCAAAGCGGTAACACATGAAGAGTAAAGAAGAAACGCAGGAGAGCTCGGATGAAAACGAAGACGAGATTGTTGTTGTGACATCTAGTGAAGAGTGGAGAAATCGGCAATTTCGTTGGACTATGATGGCGGACTGAAGCTGCGAGTACAATACGTGTGGGAATCAGAAACGACACACAGCTGTGAATGATGAAGAAACTATGAATGAAGAAAAAGCATATTCGGAATGCAACAACGGATGACATGGAGCTTGGAGGTAACAGAGAGAGATCTTTGGTGACAATTGAAGGATGCTGCGACAACTAAGGTGAAGATCGATGAAGGAGGAGCTAAGCTATGACAATCTTTATTGACCTGAAGTGCTTCTTGTCGAAGCCTTCCGAGGAGGATGCCTATATCAGAAAGTGACGAATTAAGCTGATTTGGAAGTCATGCAGCACAAGATGGGACCTGCTATGAAACAAGGGAAGAGGATCAAATGCTAGGAATAGGGAAAGAATACGTTGTGGTGCTACAGTAAATAAAACTGTGTGCAGGAAAAATCTGGAAGACTAACTTGACTCTGGTTGAAAGCTGAACATATATAGATAGAATTGATGGAAATGCTTCCTCTATGCTCACACAATATGACATTGAAGGTGTTCAAGAACACTGTAGACTCTTATAACAGTTTCATAGCAGGAAATTGTCTTCCTCTATGGAAGATTTTGCCTTTCTCTCAGTTTTCAATGATGTAATGGGAAAGACTTCTTCTCTGCTAAGAAGTTACTATCAGTTCCAGAGTTTATTGTTATGTTACTACAGAAAATGATAAAGGTGTTGGTTGGCTTGAATTTCAAGGATTTTGTGACCCTTCTCTCAGTTTTTCAGTGTTAAAGCAAACCTTCGAAAAGAAAGTGAAGTCCATTTGTTTAAAGTCTATGATGCAGATGGAGAGGGGAAAATGACTCGTGAAGACATTTTGGAAGTTCTCTATGACTTATCAAGCTTTTTCCTTTCCGAAGAACTAGGCCAACAAGTCTGTTTGCCACATTCAAGAGACTAAAGGCTTGAACAAATTGATTATAGGGTCATTTTCTGACATTGCATTCACAAATTGAATCTTGATCTTGTTTGATTGATCTTCTATCTTGGACCAATAACCTCTGTGGTTGCGACATTGCTTTCACGAACCCTTCGACATCTTTGGTGAACCCGACATGAAAGCGTCGCAGAAATTTCAGGATGGGAGATACTTCAGCCTCTATTTCAGCTTCTTCTACAACTCCAGCTGCATCTACTTCAGCTCCATCAATGACTGCTGCGTCAAGTACTTCAACGGAGGATCTAAAACAGATTTTGCAGAATATGTCTATGTATATGCAGCTCCAAAATCAGCAAACACAAATGTATATGCAGCAGCAACAACAATTGCATCAACAACAATTGTCTCAGCAAAGGCAACTCTATTCGGAGCAGGAGAATGCAAACAGCGCGACTAAGGCTATTGAAGCAGTTGAGAGTGAGAAGAAGCTATTTGACGGGCGTAATGTTTCAGCATATTTGAAGACATATGAGATCAAGATGGGGTTTTTTGGAGTTCCTGCTGGACTTATGAGTAAGTACTTCCTTCGTCTTGTCACACCTGCTTTGAGGACAAAGGTGACTGATTTATTTATTCAAAATACACATTGGCAAGATTTTAAGAAGGCTCTTAAAGAAGAATATTTCCTTGAGGACTTTGGTATGGCTACTCGACGGTCATTCCGAGAGTGGGTCTACATGCCAAACAAAGGTCTCGCTGCTTCGGAGTTGATTCGAGAATTTGAGGAAAGGTATAGTCAGCTTGATGCCATTGAACAAAGAGCATTAGATGTTGAAAAAGTTGAACATTTCTTGCAAGCTGCAGATCCTGCTCTTCAAGAAGAATTGGGTGAGCTTCTTGAAGATCACAGGAAGCCTATGGGTCTTAAAACTGATTGGCAGGATGCTCAGGATGCAGTCTCGACATTGACCAAGAGGAGGATATGGAAGACTCGCCTACAGAATGGTTCCATGACATCTACACCATCATCTGCTCCTATGCCTACTTCTATCCCTGTTATTTCTTCTCCTCCTCAGTCAGTTTCTTGGCCTATGCCAGTGCCTATTGTTTCTACTCCACCTATTCCTCCTGTTCCACGACCGATGCCTACACCTTCTGCTCCAAAACCATCCGCTCCATCGGTGCCTACTTCTCTTGATGACATAATCAAAGGTATCACAGATTTGACACTTGAGTCAGTCAAAGCGGAGTTGGTGGGTAAGTTGAAGGAGCAGTTTGCTTCGACTGCGCCTGCTACTTCTTCTAGTGCTCCTATTGCACCTAGGAGTGCTCCTAGTGCACCTAGGAGAGATTGGAGATGTATTTGGTGTGATAGTACGGAGCATCAGCATTGCAGGGATTGTGACTCTTTCCAGGATGCAAGGAGGCAGAATTTGGTATATTGGGGGCAAGATGGTAAGATTTGGTTGACTGAGACAGGAGCTCCACTTGCTACCAACTTTGGTAAAGGTGGAATGAAGAAGTTAGTGGAGGACATGGCTGCACGTACTTCTTATGTGGCAGCTAGGGGTGATGCTTCTGCATATGGAGTACAGATTGAGAAGGGATTGGAGACTGAGTCCGCACTATGGACTTATGCTATGGAGACTGCAAACAAGGGGAAAATTCAGCAAACTGTTTTGACTAGCGCAGGCTCTAGCATCAGATCAGAGACAGGATGGGACTCGCCTGTTGACAGGTATTCTATTTATGCTTATTTGGCTAAATCTCATGGTGCAGATGTATTTGTTGAGGAGAAGCGTAAGAGGGATGAAGACAACCCAAGTACAGCTAAGAAGACTAGAGGGGGTGAGTTTGTTACTCCACCTACTGCAGGACCGTCTTCACGATCAGGGCCAGATCGACAGATGGAGGATGCTCAAAAGAGGGAAAAGAGGCAAGAGCCTAGAGAGACAAAGCAGCCAAGATTTAGATTGATGTCCGACATTGAGACATCTACAGATATGAAGAAAATATTTAATGATAAGATACTTGGCAGTGAGGTGACTTTTACTATTTCTGAGATTTTGGGCATCTCAAAAAGAGAGTTTCAGGATCAGTTTCAGGAGGTCCTGAAGAGGAAAAGACATGCATTGGCTACCACTGATACACAGGGAGTTTTGATTGGAGAGTTGGATGAGGATGATGATGAGGTTATGGTTGATAATGCTTCTGTTTTGCCACAGGTAGAGAAGAGGGCTCAGCCTATGCATTATGCTGAAATTGATGAGCCTGTTTTGATACCGCGTAGTCACTTTTCGCGGAGCCATTGGGCTAGGGCAACTACAGAGACGATGGTAAAGGTTGGAGAAGTGCCTTATGTTGCATTGGTTGATCATGGTTCAGAGATTAATCTCATAGTACGTGGGGTTTATGAGAGTAACAGATGGCCTATGGATGTAGAGCATGGGTGGCGTATGAGAGCCGCCAATAACACTGCAGGAGATTTATATGCTGCTTGCCCTAGTGTCAGGGTTTCTATTGGTGATGTAGAGGAGGATTTTCATTTCTTTGTGCAGGATTCATGCTCGTATCCCATAATTCTTGGTCAGCCATTCATTACAGAGATGCGCATGGAGACAAAGGTCATGGATGATGGATCTGCTTATGCACGGATTCGCAGTAAAGATGGTATGAGAGCAGTTCAGTTTATGACTGTATGTGTGAACCATGTTAGAAACAGGGATACTCTCAGAGATGCACCCTTACCCACTGTGAGGGATTCGGGTTTTCATTAGGTACCGCCGTTTCGCGAGACGACGGTGGTACAGAGGAGAAGAGATTGGAGTTCTCGCCTCCTGGCAGCGGTGTTTTCTCCTCCGGTTATGTTGGGATTTCAGCAAACAGTTCAATGAGTTATCAGAAGACTTCTAGATTGTCTAGAGCTGCTAGGCAGTATATATGCAGGAAGGAGAAAAATTTGAAAAATGCAGGAATTTTGGAGGATGATGAGCACATAGATGGTATGTATGACAATGTGATTTGTGCAGATACGATGGCAGAGATGGGAGATATGCTGAAAACTGATATGCTGAATTGTCATGGTAATGTATTAGTGCAGTCCCTGGACATGTTTCATGAAATTGCAGATTTTGTGTCACAGATTGAGTCAGAGGCTGAGGTAACTCAGCAAAGAGTATTGAGTGCTGAAGAAATTCAGAAACAGAGTTTCTAGCTGGTTATGATCAGCTTTCAGAGAGACAGAGGGCTGAAAATTTTCAGCCAACAAAGTTTACTGCTGAAATATTTCAGCATTCAGAGTTTGGGGCTGTTTCTATGCAGTCCATAGAGCAGAGGGCTGAGAATATTCAGCCATTGGAGTGCAGAATTGCTGATTTACAGCAAGGTTTATGTAATGCAGAAGAGCATAATGAAGCCAGGGTTGACACGAAATACAAAACTGTGGATAAGAAAGTGGATTTTATAGGCAAGATTATGGAGTATTGTTCTACCACTTCAGAGATACAGAGATTCATTGGAGCTTGTGTGCTTTACATGACTTGGACACCCCATTTTGCACACATAGCAGATTGTTTTTATCAGTTGTTTCGAAAGGGGCAGAAACTATTTTGGGATGAGAGCCACACTAGAACCATGCGGAAAATGAGGAAGTTATTGCAGATTTTTTGGAAGATGATGAAAAGATGGTTTGGGCCGTACATAGTCAGACATGTCTTTGATAATGCAACATATGAGCTGACTGAATTGGATGAGACAGTGCTTAGAGTGCCTATTGCTGGAAAAAGAATCAAGATTTTCAAGAAGAGAGATGATGAGGATTATGCATTGGAAGAATTTTCGAGAGAAGAGCAATGACAAGAAACTCCAATGGAAGGGACAGATGATATGGCTGAAAATCTTGTTGATCTACCGGAAATGCATAACGAAGAGATTGATTTGTTTGTGGATCTTGATGATAATGATCATGGGTAGTTGGCCCATCCGGAGGATGCGCAGGATTAGAGGGGGTGGATGTCGTATTGCTGCGCATTCGAGATGTGAAAACCACCCGAAAGTAGTGTGTGCGATTTCATACTTTATGCACACTTAGTTTTTGTGATTACATTTATGCTCTGCGTATTCAATCTATGTTGAACTGGGTCAAGGAGAGAAGACATTACAACTATTTGAATAAATGCATGAGGAGGATATCCCTCTGGATAATATCACACTTGTCTGTGCTTTAAAAGCTACAAAGAAAGTAATTATATTAGCACCTTTTGGAGATGCCCCAATGTTGTGATGGGTGTTAATGAGGAAAAATACAAACCAGAGATGCAAATTGTATCAAATGCCAGTTGTTCAACGAACTGTCTAGCTTCGCTTGCAAAGGTTATACGCCAAGAGTTTGGAATTATTGAGGGTCTGATGACTGAGGTCTATGTAACTACTGCAACTCAAAAGACAGTGGATGGTTCTTCTAGGAAGGACTGGGGAGGAGAAAAATAGTACAGTACAAAACATCATTCCTAGCTCAACTGGTGCTGCAAAGGCAGTGGGAAAGGTGCTACCTGCGCTGAATGGTAAGTTGACTGGCATGGCATTTAGAGTTCCGACTCCTAATGTTTCAGTTGTTGATTTAACTTGCCAACTGGAAAAAGATGCTTCATACGATGAAGTTAAGGCAGCAGTCAAAGCTGCGTCTGAAAGCTTAATGAAAGGGATCCTTGAATATACTGAGGATGATGTGGTCTGTACCGACTTTGTTGGGGATGAGAGGTCTAGCATCTTTGATGCAAGGCAGGCATTGCTCTGAACAAAATAAATTTATGAAGTTTGTGGCATGATCTGACAATGAATGGGGCTACAGCAACCAAGTGGTGGATCTCATCAGCCATATTGCTTTGGTTGCTACTGGCAAGAAATATTGAGTTCTTCAAATCTATGTGACTTCGAGGTTGGGCCTGTCATTAAGCTGGTGGTTGTTCGGGACAGAGCCACGCTTTAGGGGAAGAAGAGCCGTGCTTTGAGGGGAGAATAACGACGGAAAGAGCTGGGAGGCGATGATAAAGCATTGGTGAACTCTATTAAAAGAAAAGGGGAAGAAAAGGAGCGAGGCTAATTGGGGGGGGGGAAGCAGAACAGGGCAGACAGAGAAGGACACACGCTTTCAGAAAAGAAATGGAGGACTTGAAGATGAATAGGGAGAGCCTCATAATCGGGATTTTTGCTCACATACAAAGGGGATGATTCTTCAAAACACTCTTTACCACTTGTTACTGTTTATCAACACCTACATCCTGTTCAAGCATCTCCATACACTTTTCTGCAAGCAATATTCTGCGGAGTTTATCCTGTTGGTCTTCTAGATGTAGAGAGAATTTTGCCTCCAGGAAAAGAGATTACAGCTGTGGGGATTCTAGATATTGCTGCCGATGGCCAGCCTGCAATCAAGTCATCTGATCAGTTACCCATCTTCTTGTGTCATTTGTACTTGTGGAGGGAGGAGGGTGTGCAAAGATCGGGTAAAAGAGAGAGGATTGGAGGAGAACTGGGGAAGAGAAGTGCTCTGAAAACGGGGAATAAGAAGATGATACGGTGCTCTGGGGGGAGGATGGAATGGAAAAGAAGGAACATGGAGAAAGGGAATCGACAGAGGGAGGTGTCCATTAGAGGCAAACTTCAAAGGGAAAGCTCCAATGTCTGAGTGAAATTTCTAAACTAGGGAGACGACTTTAAAGCGGTTGAAGCTGAGAATTGGAGCATACAGACGTCCAGGAAATTGATCGAGGCATTCTTTTAACAAGCTGTTTAACATGAAAATTACTGGTCGGGATGGTTTTTGTGATATTTACAGGGTGGAAGAAAAAGCTTTTCCATTCAGTGAGCAATGGTTTTTTGAGGACGCAACGATCATCCAACAAAAACTGACAGACATTCGCTGAAGGAAAAACCAAAGCGGTAACACATGAAGAGTAAAGAAGAAACGCAGGAGAGCTCGGATGAAAACGAAGACGAGATTGTTGTTGTGACATCTAGTGAAGAGTGGAGAAATCGGCAATTTCGTTGGACTATGATGGCGGACTGAAGCTTTGAGTACAATACGTGTGGGAATCAGAAACGACACACAGCTCTGAATGATGAAGAAACTATGAATGAAGAAAAAGCATATTCGGAATGCAACGACGGATGACATGGAGCTTGGAGGTAACAGAGAGAGATCTTTGGTGACAATTGAAGGATGCTGCGACAACTAAGGTGAAGATCGATGAAGGAGGAGCTAAGCTATGACAATCTTTATTGACTTGAAGTGCTTCTTGTCGAAGCCTTCCGAGGAGGATGCCTATATTAGAAAGTGACGAATTAAGCTGATTTGGAAGTCATGCAGCACAAGATGGGACCTGCTATAAAACAAGGGAAGAGGATCAAATGCTAGGAATAGGGAAAGAATACGTTGTGGTGCTACAGTAAATAAAACTGTGTGCAGGAAAAATCTGGAAGACTAACTTGACTCTGGTTGAAAGCTGAACATATATAGATAGAATTGATGGAAATGCTTCCTCTATGCTCACACAATATGACATTGAAGGTGTTCAAGAACACTGTAGACTCTTATAACAGTTTCATAGCAGGAAATTGTCTTCCTCTATGGAAGATTTTGCCTTTCTCTCAGTTTTCAATGATGTAATGGGAAAGACTTCTTCTCTGCTAAGAAGTTACTATCAGTTCCAGAGTTTATTGTTATGTTACTACAGAAAATGATAAAGGTGTTGGTTGGCTTGAATTTCAAGGATTTTGTGACCCTTCTCTCAGTTTTTCAGTGTTAAAGCAAACCTTCGAAAAGAAAGTGAAGTCCATTTGTTTAAAGTCTATGATGCAGATGGAGAGGGGAAAATGACTCGTGAAGACATTTTGGAAGTTCTCTATGACTTATCAAGCTTTTTCCTTTCCGAAGAACTAGGCCAACAAGTCTGTTTGCCACATTCAAGAGACTAAAGGCTTGGACAAATTGATTATAGGGTCATTTTCTGACATTGCATTCACAAATTGAATCTTGATCTTGTTTGATTGATCTTCTATCTTGGACCAATAACCTCTGTGGTTGCGACATTGCTTTCACGAACCCTTCGACAACGGCCTCGCGGCCAGGAGCATGGATGACACATACATCATCTTCCTAAACATCTTGCGTTTGTATCACGTCTTGTAGTCCAACTCTAACCCAATCAACACTCCTCAGAGAGAGTCCCAACACATTTCCAAATAGCACGAAGCACAAACATAGGAGGTCCTCCAACAGCTGAATTGCCGCTATCTCATTGCAACTCTCCTACACCTTGGGGATTGGCCCCTCGATGCGTCGCTGAATATATACAAGACATACGAACACAAACTACTCTCTTTTATGATCCGCATATTTCCAGGAGATATACCATGCTTCCTCACTTTGCTTTCCCTTATACCCAATGCCTAGCCTACAGCTTGGACAACCTTACTCACTCAACATTGGTCATATTCCTCTAAAAAGTAATTGCTATGCATCCAGGAGGTATTGTCTGATATTTTTTAAATTTCATGCTTCATGCAAATTGTGAATGTCCACGTGCTCAAACAATTAAGAAAATCAGCATTGGTGTTTAATGCAAAACATTTCTTTCAATGGATTTCTCTATCACTCGTATGTAGCGTTGCATGAACCTAGCACCAAGAAACCCTCGTGCTACTAGGTTCTTAATCTTTAAATATCGTCCAACCTATATGGTGTGCATAAAAAAACATCAAGCTCTTCATCATTTCATTCAACATTTACACACTTTTCATACCTCCAACCCCCTCACCCGTTTAGGTTATGCAGATTGCATAGGTTTAGGGTTCATTTTCCACATTTTTATTGCATAAAAACCATAAAAACTCACTAGAACATAGAGGTAGGGCTGAAATGAGGCTAAACCTCATACTTCAGACCCCCCCATACATCCAAAAACATGAATCTTATTTTTCCTTAATTTTTGGCACTCAAAATCCTTTTTTTTCATATTTTTCCCTTATTTTCCCTATTTTCCTTGTATTTTTTCCAATAATTAATGATTGAAAATTCAAAATGGATTATGGGTTGTGGCCCTTAGGTTCATTTTCAGCAAAAAGACAAGTTTAGTTGGTGTGTCTTATGATGTTTTTCATTGATATCTCAAAAACACCCAATTTTCCCATATTTTGCATATTTACGGGTTTTTTACTACTAATTTCATCCACAACACTTATGATTCTCTGATTTTCTGATCATAAACAGTTGAAAGACATTGAAGAAAACATTATAATGTATTATCATCTCATGGAAACAAGAATGCATCAAGCAAATTGCATAAAAACACCATTTTCCTTCATAAAAATGAGATTACCGTTCTTTTGCGGGTTGCGGGTTTTTATTTGCCATATCTCACGACTGATTTCTAGCCACCATTACTGCTCATGATAGTCCACATTTACCAATCTTCAATCTTCTTACACCATGGAGCAACCCGGTCTTCATTGGGCAAGCATCCATCATCCATTCTTCTTCTTCCTCTTCACCACATGAATCTACCTTTAGGGGAGAGAGAGGGAGGAGAGAGAAAGACTGAAATCAAAATTCTTCATAGAGACCGCTAATGGAGGAGCGAAGGTAGGCGATATAATCAGCATCCAGAGGGGAATGACTGCCAATAATCATTGGAGGGTGTTGCATTGAGGTTGCATGATGTATCTCCATCCTCCAAGCGAAAAAATCGGCACCATACTGCGTGCTCTCTCTCCACGATTTTGGCATCTTCATTTTCATCTTCCTTTCATGTGACATTTAAAATTGGGCTCCCAAAGGTCATGCCCACTTTGGCCAAAAATAAGTCCACCCCTTCGCATCTTGACTGGTTTTTTGGCCATTTCCCCGTCCGGACTCAGAATCGAGCTCTGAAAAATCCTCGGCGTCCGGCTTGGCATCCCGCATTGACCGGTAGCTTATGTCAACGTGCATGACTGTCTGAAAAATTATGAAAAATCAACAACTGTTGCTTGGGCGCCTTTAAAGAACTTTGGTGCTTAAAATCGTCCTAGATCGAGCCGTTGCCTTTGACGTTGAATATTTTTCCCTTGATATTCATAATTTTTAGCTATTTTTAAGCACTTCTTGGCACCAAAATTCCGCTCTCATTGGCGACCACGGGATAGGGAAACTCAGTCCGTCGAATCCACCAACATATCTGCACATAAACAACCAAAGAAGCATCAAGCTGATACAAAAAAAATAGGGGATAAAACTCAGCACAATGCTCCCCCTACCCCCTGACAAACCAAGGCATGACATCCACAAGGAGTAGGCCTAGCATCATCTAAGAGAAGATCTGAAGCGAGTCACTAACCAACTGCTCCAACACAGCCAAACTAAAAAAACCTATCAAAGTGGTCGCCCTAAGTGGTGGTCTGAACTACCTACCAACTAAAGAAAACACAACTAGGAGCTCCTACTAGGCGAGGACTCCTATAGCCTGATCAAGAAGTATTTTCTTTCAGTATATTTCTTCTTTTAGGGTTTTTATTTTATTGACATACTTGCGCATGTAAAAAGGAGGGAGCTGAGCGTAGTGACCCAAGGAGAACAGGACATCGGCCTCAGGACCTATCTTGGCACCCAAGAACCTACCAAGCCCTCGCAAGGCGACACTTAATCCTTTTCTAATGCTCACTTTTATTTTCGCTCCAACCTTCCTTAATTAATTTCTCTTTTTTACAGCAAGAAGCCACCCCTAGGAAGACAAGGTATCGGCCCCGGGTCTGACTCGTCCCCAGGAACCTACCAGGCCTTCGCAAGGCGATGATCAACTGCTTATAAAGTTTTCTTTCTTTTCTTTTCTTTGATAGGGGTTAGAACCCCTTTTTACACACCTTCGTATTTATATTCATCTTTTGGGATGTTCAGGGTTTCTTGGCATCATCATTATTATCTTCTGGCAGGCTTCTCTAACTGCCTCATAGCTAACAAGAACTCCTAGAACGGCTGCCTAGTAGGCTAGCAGAACAGGGTCACTAGAACTCCCTTCTAAAATAGGTCTTTGGACGCGTAGTAATGTCTTTATAGGAGGCAATGACTACTCCGACCTCCCTCAAACATACTAAATCGAAACCTCGAGACTTCATGCCTTGGACGCCGGTCCCCAATGAGAAACGAAAAAACCCCTTAACAAGTACTCAACCACATATAACAAACAACCACAGTACTCATAAAGGATAGATATCACCTGGATAGGGCCACGAGAAGCGTCGATGCCGCGACAAAAGGCTCCCTCCAAGCTCTTCTTCAAAGCTGTCTAGCATAGAACTCAAACAAGAAACCATTAATTGCACCCGCACTAAACAGACAACTGGCCCTCTTGGCCTAATGAAATAAAACACTTCACTACAAAACTGAATCGGCCCTCTTGGCCTAATGAAATTAAACATTCAAAACCTCGCAACACTAGCCCTCTTGGCCTAATGAAATAAAACAAAGTAACACCTACACATCCTTCCCTGGAAGAATCCAGATATACAATAAGAGGCTCCCTCCCAAAGAGGAAAAACAGGCTCGTAGCCCTAAACTAAATGCATGAGGTTATGACCTATCCCTCCTGCATAGATAGCAACAGGCGTACGCATAATATGATGTCTAATCAACCTATGGGTCCCAGATAATAATGGTAGATTGGTCTCGGCTACTCTTTGCATCACCCATATCAACCATCGTCTGCCATATATTGCATGTTCTGATAACATCCCCCACAAGCGGGCGGGTCCTGTTTCATCATTGATCACAATATCCAAACTAGGACCACAATTAAAGAAGAGGTCTTCCTCATGAGCAAGATTTGCCAGTGAATCCGCAAACTGATTCCAGTAACGTGGGATCAGCTGAAAAGACACTCTCTCAAACTCCTCAAGTAGGGTCATCGCAGTCCGATGATACATACAAAGAATGGGATTCCACACTGTGTATGTCCCATCTAGCTGATTCTGGATCAACTGGGAATCCCCTTTTACTAACAATTGCCGAATACCACCTTGTTTGGCAATATACAGTTCCATAATCAAGGCTTTATACTCCGCCATATTGTTACTGAATCCTACCCCGAGATAAGCAGCAAACTTCATCGTAACTCTACGTCGAGGATCTCGGATTACTACTCCCACACTTCCTTTCTATGAGGGCCCCTGGACGCTCCATCAAAATATAATGTATACGTCCATAATGGGTTTACACAGCTGGCCATTGCGAACTCCTCTATTCGTAATTATGGTAATCAAAGTTTAGCATGTTGAGAGGATGAACTGACGGCTCCATCCCACCTTCTTCATTGAACTCAACAGGGATACTCGTCAACAGTTGCAGACAGTGATGGCAGAAGACTTTGATCTCCCACACAAAAATTCCATCCTCTTACTCAATCACCTTATATCCTTTGCTCCACCAAATGAGTTTCCCCTGATGGTATCTTTGCTCCAGATATGGGTGCTCCAAATAAGGGATTAACCAACCCATCAACCGTCTTTTAAACTCTTTTCTGTAGGTCTCAGATCATTCCTAACATGGACCTGCAATGCATTTCCTTTGTATTAGCAGACTTAGAAATAGTAAGGTTTAATCTTATTAAGATTAACCTTATTCTTAAACTCCACTCGGGCTGTAGACTTATTCTTCCCTAACCTAACGATTTTGTAGGGTCCATCCCATTTAGGCTCCAATTTTCATGGGAAAATCTCCCTACGCGCATCATAATATAAAACCAGTTGTCCCTTCTTAAAGGTGTACTTCTTCACTTTTAGGTCATGCAACTGTTTCATGCGACGTTTAGCCACCTCTTGGTGTAGCAGTCTTTGCAACTTAATTTCATCTAGGTGTGCTAAGGTCGTAAATCGCTCTAATAGGGCGTCCTCATTACCCAAAGAATGGTTTACTGTGAATCTAATGGTCGGCAACTCAATTTCCAAGGGTAAAACGCACTCTTCACCATAAACTAGTTTAAACGACGTGTGGCCAGTGGCTCGCTTGAACGTGGTATTATATGCCCATACTGCCACATATAGCTTCTTATCCCAGTCGTGTTTCTTTTCAGATACGACTTTCGATAGGATACCCACAAGCTACTTATTGGTACTTTCAACCTGCCAATTCACCTGCGGATTATAAGGAGTCGTTTTGTTGTGCTTGATCTGCCAAGCCTCTGTCAAGCTTTCGATCACCTTATTCAGGAAATGGGTTCCGCGGTCCGACACCAATTCTTTTGGTGGACCAAAATGGCATATTATCTGCTCTAAAAGGAAACTAATAGTTTCTTTAGCATCATCTTTCCTTGTTGCACGTGCTTCTGACCACTTTGTGAAGTAGTCAGTTGCTACAATGATATACCTCTTTTGCGCAGTCGACGACGGAGTAATAGGACCCACAAAGTCTATTCCCCACTTCTCAAATGGAAGTATCGCCATAATAGGGGTGAGTGGTCTTTTCCTATTCTCTCAACTATCATGTCGTTGACAAATATCGCATCTCTTAACATACGCAAATGCATCCTGGAAGATGGCAGGCCACCAGTAACCTGCTCTTAAAGCCTTTTGTGCTGTAAGCCGTCCAACAAAATGGCCTCCGCAAGCGGAATCATGGCACTCTTCCAAAATGAATGGCACCTTGTCAGGCATCACACATCGACAATAGATGTCGTCAACCCCTTGCTGATATAATGTACCTACGATCAAGGCAAACTTTAACGCTTGCTGCTTAATTTTCCTTCTCTCAGCTTTAGATAATTCGGATCCAGCCTCTCCCGTCAATAAATAATGCGTTATTGCAGCATACCAGGAGGGAATAGACGTCGTATCTATTTTAAATAACGACTCCATGTCACTACCTTCAGCCATGGATTCTTTCGGCTCCCCAAAGTCCACAAGACATTCCACGATGCCTTGCAACCTTGGTGGCTTACTCCTGATCTCATAATCGAATTCCTGCAAAGTGGTTAACTACTTTGCTAGACGATCAGACGGTTGTAGCTTATTCATCAATAGTCGAAGCCCCTTCGCCTTCGTATAAAGCACAAATTTCTCATAGAGAATATAATGCCTGAATTTCTTGGTCCCAAAGACCATCGCCAAACACAACTTCTCCATGTAGGTATAATTAATTTTGGATAACCCCAGCTTCCGGCTAGCAAAAGAAATCGGGTGGTACCACTTTTCTTCCCAAATTTGGGCTAAACAGAGCTGATACTATGCATCGTGGCTGCCGAAAATATATAGAACACCTCACCTCTTTTAGGTGCTTTTAAAACGGGAGCTTTTACTAGCTCTTATTTCACATCCTCGAATGCTACCTTACAAGGGTCACCCCATACAAACAAACAACTAAAGGACAATAGATTTGTAAGTGGCAACGTTCTTTCTGCCAAGGCGTTTATAAATCTGCAGTAATAACCAACCGAAGACAAAAATCTATGAACTTCTTTCGGAGTGCGTGGTGGACCCATGGCAACTATAACTTTGACCTTCTCGGGATCTGTCGCAATTCCTACCGAACTGACGACACGGCCTAGCAACAGCCCGTAAGGTACACCGAAAACACACTTCCGTGGGTTTAGAGTGATCCAAAATTGTCTACAGTGCTCAAAGCATTTTCTTAAAATGATCAACTGCCTTTCTCTCACGGTGGCGGCCCCTAAGTCATCAATAAACACCTTCAACTCTTCAGGGGATATGTCACCGAATGTCTTATCTGCTGTTCGTTGCCACGAACCAGGCACATTGCATAAACCGAAGGCCATCACATGGTACGCAAAAGTACCAAAGACAATAATAAAAGTTGTTTTTAACTTGTCCTCTTCTGCAATTGCCATTTGGTTATATCCTGTAAAGCAATCCATAAACGAATATATCTTCCTACCCGCTAATTGATCCAAAATTTGGTCAATAAATGGCAACGAGTAGTAGTCCTTAACTGTCTGCTTATTCAGCTCCCTAAAGTCTACACATATTCGGATTTGATTATTCTTCTTCTTTCTAATCACAACTGGCGAACACTATTCCGTGTGTTGCACAGGAAAAATCAAACCCGCTTTCTAAAGCTTCTGTAACTCTTCAAACAGACCGTCCTTCAGTTCGAAAGGCATACGCCTTACTTTTTGACACACAGGACGACTACCCTCTTTCAACAGAATTGTATGAACAGCAAGACTAGGAGGAATGCCTCTCAGCTCATCATAACTCCAGGTAAAGATATCGCGGAATTCTTGAATCAAGGACACATAGTCCTCCCTTTCTGCTGTGCTGAGCATAGAACCTAATTTAATTGGTCGCGACTCATCAGGCATACCAAGGTCTAGCTCAATAACATCTGCATCTCTTATGCAATCTTGGGCCTCTATCGGCTCGTTAAAAGTGATCTGATAGATGTCTTCCGTGGTGGATCCCTCTTTGGACTCATCACTCGATGATGTCTCACTAGCAGATAAATCTTCTAATGTCTCCAATTATGTAGAGGATAGAGGAGCTCTCTCACTCTGCGGGGACTCAGGATAAGCATCAACCACCACACGCTGGGCACCTCTGCCGAATATTAGTCGACCGGCGGGTATATCTACTTGGCAGTCCGCTTGCAAGATCCAAGGTCGTCCAAGTAATACTTGGTAACTTGGACACCCTGCAAAACGAATCACCCTAAAGTCCAACAGGCATTCTACATTTGCAACAGTGACATGGACCTTAGTAATGCAGCCTTCCAGCTGCCTCAAACTATCATTCGCCATTCTGAGAATTGTGGAGGTATCTTTCTGGATCGCAAGACCCAACCTTTCCATAAGTTCAGAACTCATAATGTTAACAGATGATCCCGTGTCGACAATGGCATAATCTACTAATATCCCATCGACATAGGCTGCAACCCTTGGGCAATGCTTGTCAGCATGCTCGAACCAGTCATCACCAACTCGTGCAATACCCAAAGGTTCTACGATATACCCGATACGCAAGATCTTTCTGAATTCCTTGCGTACTCCTGGAGAAAGCTTAGTAAGCTGCAAAAGATTCACATCCGGCTTGACTTCACAAAGCGAGCTCGCCAAATCGAATTCATGATAGTTTGATAGAGTTCGCTTTTCACGCCAAACCATTCGCTCTTTAGGCCGCTGAACCGGCTTTATTGCCTCTTTTTAAACTTTCACCTTCTTCTTTGGTGGTTCCTTATCCATCTTAACATTAGCTTTACTCTCCACAGGCTTCAAAGGTCCCCCTTCCATGGCAGGATCCAAAACTTGCGTTCCTTTGTCGCCTTGTTTAGGGTTTCCGTCGACAGGCTTATCCTTGTCAGCTTCTCTACCCTTTTGACCTCTTGTAAGGACAGCTCGCAGATTAGAGGTTTCAGCGTCATTAACACGTACAGCCTCAATCAAACTAACCCCACTACCACTAGGTAGCTCCTCCACTATAGTCTTTGGTCGTTGGAGTATTTTTTTAGGCCCGTCTTCTCGCTGGGAATCATTTCCTTGTGCACGATGATTAACAGGCCCTAGTTGCTGACTACTTCGCTTGAGGGAACTAATCTTACTCTAGCAAGTGGCTGCTAAATGGCCAGATTTTCCACAGATGTAACTAATCTTACTCTAGCAAGTGGCACTTGACATTTGGGAAATTTCTTGGATAGTGTTGCCCACCACACCATTTGCAACTAAACCGCGAAGGTGCACCCTCATCTGGGTATCTACTTCCTATCAAATTTTGTTGTTTTTTAAGAAAGTTGACATCAACGGCTATTTGTCGATACTGCTCCGTAATCATGTCGGTATAATGCTTCATCATGTCCTTAACCTCGCCAAGAACATTGGAAGCGCTCGACTTGTAACCTTGATCATTACCCTGTCGTTCCATCGGCCTAACAATTCGATTAGGCATTGGTTGTTGAGCCACAGGCATGGTATTAGAATAAACCGCCTGGCCTCCACCATTTGGAGCCATTTGATTGCCTGTAGGCATCGACATGCTAGGGGGAGCTGGTAATAAAGGCACATTCTACATCATGTTCCCTCTCCCATTAGGATTAGCCATCGCTATCCCTTGGCCACTACTGCCATTGGCCGTCGCCATATTGTTTCCCAATGCTAGACCCATATTCGAATTGCCTCGAGAAGCATAGGCTGCTTGTAGTCGGGATTCCACTTCTTGTGCTCTTGTAATGGCAGTATCTATATCCCCCAAAGGCACACTACTCAGCTGCAACTAGATGTTAAAGTCCAAAGCATGTAGGAAATATTGCAATTGGGCAGCTGCGGGGATAGGAATAGAGGTGTCCAACTTACGGAAAACCTCTTTTATTATCTTCGCATAAGCACGGATATCCTCGTGCGGTTCTTGGCAGGTTACATTGAGTTCATGCAACCAATATTGCCCACCCCTTTCAGGGGCAAACTCCCTTCGAAAAGCTCCATAAAATGAATCAATATTCAATATGGTTTCGGCTTCTAAACCATGATACCATATGGTAGCTCTTCCTTTGAGAGTCATGTTGAAGAACATCATTAAATGTCCTTCCTGGATGCGACAGTTAAACATCAGCTTTTGAAACTCCCTAATGTGGAGTTCCGCATCTTCCTCAACTAGCCCATTAAAAATGGGTAGCGGGTAACCTAGAGCCGGCAAATCCTTCGTTCCTGCAGGAATTGCAATAGGCTGCGCCATGATGGAAATTGGATTTGCACTAGGAATAGGGGACGGTGGGGTTACACCTCCCGCACTTGATGTAGACTGGCTTATGGAAGAAAGGGGAGCACTAGAGCTTCCAGCTTCTCCTAACTTACTGCTTGTGGCACCTAGACCACTAGATCCACTCCCTCGTAAGGGTTTAGCACTGCTACGCTTAGGGGAATATCTCCTAAAAATTTCAGCACATCGTCTAGCTCTTTCGTCTCTTTCTTGCTTTTGGATTTCTGCTAGACGATGCTTATCGAGAAATAAAGGATCAATCTCAGTATCCTTTGGCATAAACTGCTAATTGGTCCCTAGACAACCAAGTTTCGAGGACCGCCACTTCTAAGCGGCTCCTGGCAGACGCACCACTAATGGGACCTAAAACGGGCCGGCACTGGCTCATGCACTAGCCGGACCTCTATCATGCACTCAACAACCCCACGGCCTCGCGGCCAAGAGCGTGGATGACACATACATCATCTTCCTAAACATATTGCGTTTGTATCACGTCTTGTAGTCCAACTCTAACCCAATCAACACTCCTTAGAGGGAGTCCCAACACATTGCCAAATAGCACGAAGAACAAACATAGGAGGTCCTCCAACGGCTGAATTGCCGCTACCTCACTGCAACTATCCTACACCTTGGGGATTGGCCCCTCGATACGTCGCTAAACATATATAAGACATACGAATACAAACTCCTCTCTTTTATTATCCGCGTATTTCCAGGAGACATACCATGCTTCCTCACTTTACTTTCCCTTAGACCCAACGCCTAGCCTACAGCTTGGACAACCTTACTCACTCAACATTGGTCATATTCCTCTAAAAAGCAATTGCTATGCATCCAGGAGGTATTGTCTAATATTTTTTAAATTTCATACTTCATGCAAATTGTGAATGTCCACGTGCTCAAACAATTAAGAAAATCAGCATTGGTTCTTAGTGCAAAACATTTCTTTCAATGGATTTCTCTATCACTCATATGCAGCATTGCATGAACCTAGCACCGAGAAACCCTCGTGCTACTAGGTTCTTAATCTTTAAATATTGTCCAATCTATATGGTGTGCATAAAAAATCAGCAAGCTCTTCATCATTTCATTCAACATTTACACACTTTTCATACACTCCAACCCCCTCACCCATTTAGGTTATGCAGATTACATAGGTTTAGGGTTCATTTTCCACATTTTTATTACATAAAAGCCATAAAAATTCACTAGAACATAGAGGTAGGGCTGAACTGAGGCTAAACCTCATACTTCAGACCCCCCATACATCCACAAACACGAATCTTATTTTTCCTTAATTTTCGGCACTCAATCTATTTTTTCCCTATTTTTTCCTTATTTTCCCTATTTTCATTGTATTTTTTCCAATAATTAATGACTCAAAATTCAAAATGGATTATGGGATGTGGCCCTTAGGTTTGTTTGCAGCAAAAAGACAAGTTTAGTTGGTGTGTCTTATGATGTTTTTCATTGATATCTTAAAAACACCCAATTTTCCCATATTTTGCATATTTACAGGTTTTTTACTACTAATTTCATCCACAACACTTATGATTTTCTGATTTTCTGATCATAAACAGTTGAAAGACATTGAAGACAACATTTTAATGCATTATCGTCTCATCGGAACAAGAATGCATCAAGCAAATTGCATAAAAACGCCATTTTCCTTCATAAAAATGAGATTACCGTTCTTTTGCTGGTTGCGGGTTTTTATTTGCCATATCTCGAGACTGATTTCCAGCCACCATTACTGCTCATGACAGTCCACATTCACCAATCTTCAATCTTCTTACACCATGGAGCAACCCGGTCTTCATTGGGCAAGCATCCATCATCCATTCTTCTTCTTCCTCTTCACCACATGAATCTACCTTTAGGGGAGAGAGAGGGAGGAGAGAGAAAGACTGAAATCAAAATTCTTCATAGAGACCGCCAATGGAGGAGCGAAGGTAGGCGATATGATCAGCATCCAGAGGGGAATGACTGCCAATAATCATTAGGAGGGGGTTGCATTGAGGTTGCATGATGCATCTCCATCCTCCAAGCGAAAAAATCGGTGCCATACTGCATGCTCTCTCTCCACAATTTTGGCATCTTCATTTTCATCTTCCTTTCATGTGACATTTAAAATTGGGCTCCCAAAGGCCATGCCCACTTTGGCCAAAAATAAGTCCACCCCTTCGCATCTTGACCGGTTTCTTGGCCATTTCCCCGTCCGGACTCGGAATCGAGCTCTGAAAAATCCTGGGCGTCCAGCTTGGCATCCCGCATTGACCGGTAACTCGTGTCAACTCGCACGACTGTCTGAAAAATTATGAAAAATCAACAAGTGTCACTTGGGCGCCTTTAAAGCACTTTGGTGCTTAAAATCGTCCTAGATCAAGCCGCCGCCTTTGACGTTGAATATTTTTCCCTTGATATTCATAATTTTTAGCTATTTTTAAGCACTTCTCGGCACCAAAATTCCACTCTCATTCAACATCTCTGGGCTTCTTTATGAAAAGAATTACAGGTACAATGTTTTTTTTAAATTGCACCATTTAAATTTCATTTCATTTGGAGAGAACATTTGCAAATTATACACGTGCTGATGGGTAACTTTTCTATTTGGTTATTATAGATGACTTCACGAAGGAAAAACATTAGTAATAACATACTTGCAGTGGAGGTCTTCAATAGGAAAGATAGTGGTCATAATTGGATTTGTCATAAGTATTATAAGTTGGATAGGATTTTGATACACCCAAGTACTCAAGGGAGTTTCAAGGTTAGGCGTAAGGATGTTGCAAACCCTAGCAAACATTGGAAAGGTAGAATTTTAGAGTTCAAAACAATGTTTAATGGAACAAGTATGG
Source organism: Lygodium microphyllum (assembly GCF_053477565.2). Taxonomy (NCBI): domain Eukaryota; kingdom Viridiplantae; phylum Streptophyta; class Polypodiopsida; order Schizaeales; family Lygodiaceae; genus Lygodium; species Lygodium microphyllum. Next base: position 86,927,609 of record NC_141163.1, on the reverse strand, counting down.
TAACATAGTATTGATTCAACATGTTTATATGCAAAAACAAATTTCTATATACAACGAGAACTACATTGCAAATTATAAACAAAACAATAAGTTTTAAAATTTATCATTGTTTATTCTTTTGCATCAGATTTGTTTTTAAAAATCTTTGTAGTGTTCTAATTCAATCGTGTTTTACTGACAACTCTATATCTATCGGCATTGCATGAATGGTAGAATGTGGAATGTTTCAGCGACAAGCTACATGTTTGACATGAAGACATAGGTTTTTTTAATCTATGATAATAACTCTACAAGTCAACTTGTAACTCAAAATAACTTTTATTATAAATCATTGTATGTAGTAGAAAGATAGAGATTGCAGCATGTCTCATTGCTACCACTATCTAGTGGCGAATGGTTCATTGGTGGCTTGGAGCTGTTAGGAGCACGTAAGTCAAAGATAAAATCTGATATCAATAGTGCTATGAGACCCACCACAGGCTCCAAAGATGTGCATCTTAGTTGGTTTATTCCATTCTTATTGTTTGCACATTTTTTTGGTTCATGTGATGTTATGAAGAAAACATTAAAAATTACTTATCAATCCAAGTGCCCATCCAAGGAATGGATGAGTCAACTACTATTGGGTGAGTCTTGGCAAGTCAAAGGAACACATTTTGATGAGACGATTGAGTGCAGGGTCAACCAATATAATCTCACATTCAGGTAAATATTTTTTTACTACTTTGCATGCCTTGATTTAATTGACATAGGTCTTGCTTAGATTAATTGTTGTGTTAGTGGCATTTACTTATCATTTTTTTATTTTTATTATAGGTATTTCATTGCTAGACAAACTCTATGCATTCACTTTTGATATAGAAGATGGCAACTTTGTGAGGGGAGTGAATCAGCTTGGATTAAGATACCCTAGATGAGAGACATACAACTCTCATAGATGTTTTGTGGAATGGTCATAATCCTTTTGTGGTCAACGCAAAGAGTCATTTGCCTATTTCTTTTTTGAGACAAGAAATCCAATTAATGTTCGATGAGCCCCTTTGCAACTTCTATTTTAGGTTAGATAATAGAAAATTCAGGGCTCATAGTAAGCAATCCATGACATGTAAACAATGTGCTTCTCCACATATCCTTGAGATAGTGGAATCCTTGTAAAGTTTTTAAATAAATAATGAATACAAACCTTTTTTAAAATTCTAAGTACTTTTAATTTTGATAATCTTAGTTTACTGTGATCCAAGTGTGCAATAATACATACTGTAATTAGTCAATCATGTTGTTTAAAATCATAATTAAATTGCAAACTGGAGTTCTATAATCTATGGAATATTGTATTTGCATAATGATATTATGTAGCTCATCTTTTCTACTCATTTCTTAAGTTTAAATACTAAATTAGACCCAAACATATTTTGAAGGTCTTTTAGATTTCTTTTTTAAAAAAATTCTATATTTTCTCTAGTTGGACTTAAATATACTAAGTGATCCAAGAATATTTGAGCATATAATAATGTAGAACAAAGCGTTTGTTTGTATGAGTAATTTTAACAGTGACTTTAAAGTGTTGAAATAAAGAAACTAAGGTAAGAGTTTTAATTTGAAACTTTAGGGTTAAAAATTTTATAAGAACCTTTATTTAAAACCCTAGATACACATAAAAGCTATAACTTCAAACTCATTTTCACTCTTATTCTCTACTTTCCTACACTTGTGCTCTCCTTCCTTCTCACTTTATGTGCCATGGCTACCACTCTCGCCTTCACCACATGGATTAGCTTCACATGCTACATGCGCACATAGGAGACCAAACATACCCTAGGTTTTGCATGACCTTGAGTCTACATAGCTTGCTTTCCACCATAGACCCTAACTCTAGTATAGTGGTATCGTTTTGTGATGCGGAAAACCCTCTCACTTGCTCTATTCTAAACATTGCTCTTAGGTGGGTTCCCATAGATTTCTTGTATAGTCTACGTGCTAAATCAAGCCACTGCAAAGGTGATAAATCAAGCCATGGTATATGTGGGGCAACTTCTCCACACTAGAGTAGTGCCCACCTCGTCCTAGGACTACACCACAATGGATCTCATCGAGTGTGATGTAGCCTTTGCCATATATGTTTTGTACACAGAGGTGCAAGAGGATAGTGATGAAGACATTGACACACCCTCTAGAGTATTTCAAGAGGAAGCATGAGGAGATCGCTATCGATCTAAGCGTAGACGTAGCACAGAGCTTAGCCATTGTGCACCCACCTCCTTGCCCTAATGAGATGGTGACAAGAGATGAGCCACCCCTCGCTTCTCTCCATGCTATCACCATTGAGGGGGTGGAATATCTACTCGTACAAGGTGTATTAGAGATTTTGGAGCTAAGAGAAGAAGAAATATATTGTATCATGGTGCATGATACACCTCATGATTTTATAGATTTTGATATACAGGATGCCTCAGCACATATTGATGAGGTGGCTCGATATGATGGCATGAGCATCGATGACATATCTGCCATTGTGAGCAACCAAGAGTAGGTTAAGGATGCGAGGCCACAATATGAGATCTCTAATGAGGAGTCTGAGTAGCTGCAAAAAAGCCTTTTTGGGTTCTCGACCCAACTACTTAGTACCTTTCCAAGAGAGAGACGAGGGTGGCCCAATTGCAAGAGCAGACTTGGATGCTCCATTTCAATAATAGATAGATGGTGCAAAGAAGGTAAGGTTCTCAATTTTTTGCACAACTTCACCAATAGGGCCTCTAGGGAATTAGGAACCTCTGTGTCAATTTTTGTTAGGATCGGGTCCCCTAGTTCAGCCATGGTCAGAGGCTTGCATTTGGGGGCTTGAATCTATAGTGAGTCTGACACATAACTTGTGTGATGCAAGGCATTATCTATATAGATGAGTTTTCATCTAGGCAAGGTAGTAAATTTGGTAGCCAAGGAAGGGTGCAAGAATCGGCATTGAAGGAGTACATTGGCCAGCTTGTGAGCAACATTATTGTATTTCATAAGACATGCTCTTTGGCTTTTTATCGGGACTTAAAATGGGACCAATATTGGCTCTAAGCACTAGCTAAGTCTCTCTACACTCAAAGAGCACACCCTCTCAGCCTCGCAGCCAAGAGCGTCTAAGAGACACACTACTCTAATTGCTATCATAAATTTCACATTTGTTTTGGGTTATAATCCAATGTTTAAGCCTTTTTCGCACTCCATAGAGAAAGTCCCTACACATATATCAGTGTAAAACACCTCGTTAGCACAGAGAGAAGGAGGAACCCCTTGACTCAATACCGTGGCCCCACTATGGCTCTCCTCCACCTCGAGGATTGGCCCCTTGATGCACCACTAACACAAATAGCACATACGTCATAAACTCCACTATTATTTTCAAACATTCTAGGAGATACAGATACTTTCCTCACTAAACAATCCACAAGGAAACCAATCATCTAAACCTATAGCTTAAGGTACCTCACACACTCCACGTGGGTCATATGTATAAGAAAACAGTTGCAATGCATCCACTAATGATACCATGTGATATGCACAATGCAATTGTAAATGATCATAGTGCTCAAACATTTTATGATTTAGCAAATATCCTTGTGAAGTGCGAAGATATTTCTTTCAATGATTTCAGCCTACACATAGTGCCACATTGCTAAGGGTCAATATTGAGCATTCTCATGCTGCTAGACCCTCTTAAATTTAAACCATGAATGTCTTATATGGTACGCACAAGAAAATAGATCATAATTTTGAATGTTATCAATAACTAAGCACCCTCAAATCCCCTCCTCCTCCCTACCATTTAGGTTATGCATGGGTTGATAGGTGTAGAATACATTTTTTCATGTGTTTTTCTTGTAGTTCGAAACCCCAATGTCATTAGGCAAGAACTACTGGGGAAAAATGTATTGTTGCCTATGATCAACCATGGGGAGTGTAGCTCAAAGAAACCTAGGAGAGAGTAGATGTACTTATTGCCTAATGATATCTCATAACCAATGTAATGCACTTTGTAATCTTCTCTTGAAGTAATGAAAATTGATGTTTGTTGGATTTATGTGCAATGTAGTTTGTGATATGTGTTGTTTATTATTATTATTTATCACCTAAGATGAATGCGATGAACAAAATTTTCCTAGTACACTCATTATCTTGAAACATGCTCAATTAAGTTGCAATAATCAATGTAAATGTTCTTTTCTCCCAATATCTTTTCCCTAATACAACTGGGTGCACCTAATTCATAAGAGATGCATTTCTCGTATTTCTGGTCCCTTGGTTTGCGGTTCCATTGGTTGTGGTGGGAGTTTTAGCGTTTGGAGAGATCTTTTGCTTGGGAGACCATCGTCCACAAGTGGATTTGAGAGATAAAGAAGGAGGAATATATTTGAGATGGAAAAGCGTAAGAGAAGATGGCTTAGTTGAAGATCGAGATAGGGGGAATTGAGCTAACTCTCTCCCTCGCAACTGTAACGTGTCCCCTAGTATCATCCAGGACACGTCTTAGCAGTCCATCGGAAAGGATGTCTAGAAAGCTCCACCCGACACTCCCATGGAATGTTACGGGTTTTGCGATCTAGTTCTTCCCGCGTCTGCCACGTAGCGGAAGTATCCTGGCCGTTTCCACTTAGGATCGACCGGAATTAGGGTTTTTCTAATGGGTCACTAGCTAATAGCAACTAGCGTCAGACCCAAGCGAACTACTTTACGCAGAAACGCCAGGTCCGAAGCGGATTCACCTGCACTTGGTTCAAGGAGAATGGGAAACGATAGGGATGCAAAGCTCAACCTCTCTGCCATAAGGCATAGTCCCATTCCGTTCCCCTAAAACAACGTAAATCGGGTAAGACGTAACTCTAGCTCATCGTTCTCGTTATTCTTTTTGATGATGATGATCATTCCGCTGTCTTTCGGGATTTATGAGAAAAGTTCCCAGCTAACCGAGACCACCCAACCGTAGGATGGACCCATGGTCCATCCTCCGCACTTTCCTCGGTTTGTTTTAGTTATGTAATTATCTAACACATTAATTTGACATATAACAATCAGCTTCTTTAATTAATCTTGTTTAAGCACTGGTTCCTTCACGTAATCTTATCACGTGACATATAAAAACAATATCAAGCAAGTTCTTTCAACATCTCATCATTTTATCTTTGAATTACAAGAAGTTCCGCCCGTAGGCTTATCCATAATCTGCCCGGAGGCTAACAAGTAATCTCTAGGGATCATTATTCCAAGCTTCCGCCCGTCAACTAGTATACGGGCTTCGGGATCCAATCCGGAGTCGCGTTAGCCCCTTATGCAGGACCCGGAAGGCGAGGGATTTACGGCCAGAGCCCCCCCTGGCACCCAAGCGTCCTCTTGCTCCAAGTAGAACTCAACGGAGAGACCTCTCGCGGTGGGTTCGGTCCACGTTCCCGGCACGGTCAAACAACCCCCTTGGTTAGGGTCAGGCAGGCAGTCGGGGGTAACTGAAGCTGCCTCTCCCTTCAGGCTTTTAACCTGAAGTATAGATACTTATTTAATTTGTAATTCATAAATCAAACAGAGCTCTAAAATCTCTAGCAAGCACAAACATTTCCATTAACCAACCCAGTTGTATGGCAAACTGCTAAAGAAGTGTTCTTTCCTTTTTGAGTGTATCAGCAGTCGTTCTTAAGATGTCTTGTAACTTGGCAAGATCCCTTATATTCGGATGTAGGGTATACCTAGTTTGGTTTACCCTAAGGTACCTTAGATATGCTAGTTCCTATTTTACAACTTTTCTTATTTTGAAGGATATCCAAAAACTACGTCTTTTTGCAAGATAACTTGCGTAAGGATCTGCCGTCTTTGAAAAGGGTTTTTCCCTTTTCTTTTTGTGAATCAATCACAAAATGATTTCATATATGTTGCGCAAGTCAGACGATGGAATAATCTATTTAGACTCCTTAATCTGACGTATGTCAAGCCTAGGGTTTCTTTATTTGAGAACCTTAGGGACGACCCTAATTTCTTATCTTTATGAGTTTATTGTCCTTGCGGTAAGCTAAGTAGTCCAGTGTTTTAGGGTATGAATGTTTCTATGTTTAGATTGGTCCGGTTATCTTTTGGAAAGATTGGTTTGGTCAGCTTTAGGAAGGTAATCTTACTCGTCTTGTCACGGTTTTACTATCTTTGATTACTTTCTCAATCAATACAGTTTAATTTGGCATATAGCATAATGTCATGATGATACAAAGAGTGACGATACTCCTAAATACCTAGCTAAGGAATTGGTGAATACACATTTTATTTGTTCCAAGTCCTCAATTTGCAGGGGAAAAGTGTTAATAAAGTATCATCCAGCAATTCCCCATTACATTTTCATTCCAAATGATTTCGTATGTCTAATTTTTATACTTGTTAATTTCTAACATTTAACTTCCGTTTTCTTTAAAGATAAACTCATGCCAATTAACAACAGCTGCCTTGCAACTAGCAAAGATAACTCTCTAGTAATTTGAGCATTGAAATAAACTTTTCATGAATTTAGCCATTTTGCCATGATCCGTTGCGAAAAGAATAAGACTAATGGAGCAAGATATAATTTCTTCATTTTAGGACTATAATACTATAGTAAATGGATAGTATTGCCTATTATTTTATAATGCTTGATGCAATTTGAGGGAAGCTAATTTGAATACATTGTCATTCATAAGCTAACTCCTTCGTTAGAATTAATTTGAACAAATATATATATTTCCTTGATAATTTTTCTTTGCATGATTGACTAAAACTCGAATTAACATCAAGAAGACAACCTGGCTTTGAGGTGAGATATCCACATGGATACCGGGAGATGACCCTCCCGCGGCTACGCCTTGGACTTTCTTAGGAGGCATCGCAAGTGTGGTCCGTCGAACGTGGAAGCAGCTTTACAACTTCTCCTTAGAACTCCACCGTCGCTCCTTGCACCGTTCGTCAAAGTAGTTTTTGGAAGGTTTTCCTCCTTGAATTCGGGAATTGAAAAGGGTATTTTTAGAAACTTTTACAACTAAGACCCATTGAAGCCATGGGGAAGGCTTAATGGTCTTTGTAAGCTCGCACGAACGGAAATAACAAGGTGTGGAGAAGACACAAGGTGTAGGAGAGCTCTAAGGAAAAATAATAGCCGTAAAGATTATAAGTAAGGGTCTAAGGGCCCTTAGGTCAAACTTGGAGAAAAAGGGCTTATGGGGGTTTACACATGGGGGAGGGTGAAAGGTTTTTGATGCCAAGGTAAAGGCTTAAGGGGTAATCACGGGAGAAGTGGTTTTAAGAGGCCACAGGAAGAGTGATTCCAAAGCTAAGGGGATAGGTCTTTTAGGGACTATACACAGGTAAAGAATTAATAAGACCCTTAAGGCCTTTGTGCTCGGGGGGGAAAAGTGACTCCAAGTGAAAGAAAAGGGCTTTAGTACGAGGGTGAAAGGGGATTTAAGGGATTTTTAAATCCCGGCGGAGGGGGTTCTAATACCCATGGAAAAGGGTTTTGGATATGGGCGTTAAAAGGGCTTCATAACGTACAAGGAGGGGGTGAAAATTTTTGAAATCCAGGGGAAAGGGTTTTAGCACGGGGGAGGGAAAATGAAAGGGGCTTAAGGGATTTTAACCCCGGGGGAAAAAAAAATAACAAAGGGGGTAGTAGGGTATAGGAAGGGGGTTTAAAGAGGCCCCCCCCTTTGAAAGCTTCCAAGCTTCCAGAAGCTTTGGGGGGGTGGTTATGGTCGTCCGACCTGACGAGGGGGATTTGGAGGTGGCTCGTATCTGCTGCCCTGGCGGCCAATCAATAGCGTCTCGTCCCCTCCCTCTTCATAGCGATATGAACTTCGGCAAGGCGTCGATTCTCCTCACGGTCTCCCCCCCAGCCTTCTCTGTCCTGCGGACCCTCCCCTCCCCTCATTTAAATAGTGGAGGGAGGGGGATCTTCTCCTTCTGCGTGTCAACACGCATGCCCTCCCTTCCTCCACAAGCTCCACCAAGGAGCTTCGTAACTCCTTATATTCCCCTCCCCCCTCCAGCTCGTCAGTTGGCTGGAGGGATAAGGGGGGGAAATAAAATAAATTTTTTTCAAAAGCCCAATCAATTATTTTCATGCGGACTTTTACAGCAACCTCTCGAGGTAACTCTTCTCTCTCTCTCTCTCTCTCTCTCTCTCTCTCTCTCTCTCTCTCTCTCTCTCTCTCTCTCTCTCTCTCTCTCTCTCTCTCTCTCTCTCTCTCTCTCTCTCTCTCTCTCTCTCTCTCTCTCTCTCTCTCTCTCAAGCTCCATCTTGCAATCTCTTAGAGGAGTATCCTTCTATCTCCCTCTCTCTACCTCTCTCTTGCAGCCTCTCGGGGTCTCCTTATACTTTTCTAACTGCTCCCCATGCCTGATAATTATAGCTAAACAAGAGAAGAAGGGTTGTGGTTGAGAAGAAGAGCCCTTTATAGAGAGGATCTTGGAAAAAACAGGAAACTAATTCTCAAATCAAAATTCTAATAGTTCCGTTGACTCCGAAAGGGGGGTTAAAACCTCAAGAGACATTTTGAAGGTGGATGGAACTTGCCATAGTAAATGCATTGCATATTTAGATAGTATGGGGTATGGTCTAGAAATTTTAAGTAACTCAACCATATTAAGTAATCTTTTTTTCTTTCTAACATCTATGATTAAGTCTTGGGTTTTTTAGTTTTTGTGTGGTTTTGCCTCTTGCACATGTATCTTGATAGGATCCATGTGGCCTTTTGTGTCTATTACATTTGTGATGGAGGTCTTCCACGTAGATAGCCTTGTCCATAACATTATAGATTTTGAAGAGATCAAGTTTGGAGTTCCTTGCTAATGTATCGTAGATCCTTTCATCATAGGGATACCCTTGATAAAGGCTTTTATGTGACTAGAATCTCTGTGTGGTTAGGATTCATTTGTAAAGAATTTGAATCTTAGAGATATAAGCTCTCACATAATCTCTCATGATCTTGTTCTTTAACTACTCAATGTTCATGAGCCAAACACAAAGATTATTTCCATAGCTAGCTTTTGTGACGCATTTAATAAATAGGCCCATGAGCAATATGGAGGCCTTCTCGACAACATGATGACTTGTAAATGGGGTTCAACCCTTTTCTCCTAAGAAAAGTTCAAAGGTTTATGCCTACTTGGCATCACCGAGAATATTATTGGCATCACAAACTTGCTCAAATTTCTCGATATAAAGCTGCAAGGGTTTTCCCCAACACTGTACTTATTTATCTATTTTGCAACTAAGAGAATTTTTGCCTAATATGTAGTGCTAAGAGTGTTTTCCATTCTGGTTACTATGGTTTGTGCATCATGTTTAAGTGGTCAAATAGCAATCATTGCACAAGAATAGAGAAAGAGAGTATTGTGATGAGTTTGTTGCTCTCTCATTCATTAGCATTATTTGGATGCTTTCCATCTAAGCTTGCATGGTTGTAAGTTGGTGCATAATATCATTGTTAAGATCCAACACTTGGTTTTGAGAATGTTTGCCCCCTAGCCTTGTAAGGCCTAAGGTTTCCTCTCCATAGGTTTATGAGTCACAATGGAGACATTGAGAGAGGATGTGTGTGAGAGAGTGTATAAGAGATAACCAATCTTCTATGAAAAACAATGTATCTATGAGTGAGACTATGAGAGAGATTGAGAGAATATGAAGGACTATGAAGAATATAAAAATAATGAAACATGAATACTATCTAATGAATTTCATTCAATTTTGATCATTTCTTTGTGTTATTTTGGTTCTTGAATGGTTTTTATGAAGAATATAAAGAATATGTTGAAGATTTGTTGTGATAAATCCGTAGGAGATTTTCTATATGATGCTAGGTAAAGATTTGTGGTCCTTGGTGTTCTCTTTCTTCTTATGGTTGAGTAAAGTGTGAAGAACATGCTTTTTGGTATGAGAAGGTAGATTTTCTTATAGTAGGTTCCCTGTTTCTTTGGTGTTCCTCTTGGAGCTCCATGTTTTTGGTGTACAATGAGGAAACTACCATTAAGAAGCAGCGACAAAGACTGATGGAAAAAGTGGCACTATTGAAGAAGAAGAAAAGCAATGAAAGATTGTAAATTCTTGCTAATATTGGAGATCTTCATTGCTAAAGGAACTTTCTACAAGAAATGCATTTATCAATGATGGAGACATATCACTATCTTGATACAGGCTCTATGTGACAGACGGATTCTACTGTCTTCTAAAACTACAAAAAGTTATATCACTATAGCCAATTATTTTCCACAAAACTAAAGAGAAAAACACACAATATCTTCCCCTTTGTAGTGGAATGAAAGAAAAATTCAGAGACGTTAAAAAGAAGAAAGTAGAAGAAATGTTGGTAAGATAGTCCTCTAGAGACTGGTTCCCTTTTGTTGAGTACAGACAAGGGTGGAGCTAACTCCCTGATAAATGATGTGATCAAGAGACAAGTATTAGAACAAATCGAGAGATATGTGAGAAGAGAGAAGGCAAAAATCAAAGTTGAGAACAAGCTAGCAGAGCAAAAGCCTCCTTTGATGCCCTTGATTGCAACACTCTTTATAGAAGTCCCAATGGCAATCCAACATTCCCTTCCAAGTCAAATCCATCTTGGAAATGTTGATTATAGAGACAAAAAAATATAGTCCTGTGGGAGTCCACCGATTGCCAAACTTTAAGGGAGAGTACAATAAAGACATTGATCTTCATGTATCCAAGTTCATGGTAGCATGTGTAGCCAACATTTCTAAAACCCCAGAGCATTGGTTGGCAATATTCCCTGCCACTTTCAAAGGTGTAGCATTTTAGTGGTATGGGAGACAACCAACATGAGCTTTTGGCACATGGGACAACTTGAAGGTGGTGTTTTTTACCAAAATCAGGTGTGAAGATTTTGAAGAGCAAATGCAAGAGGAGTTCATGAATTGAAGTTAGTCCTTTGGAGAACGGGTGGAGGCATAAGTCTCTAGAATGAAATCCATACTAAAGAGATAGACCAACCATAACTTGGATGAAGACATCTAGAAGGAATTTTTTCTTAGAGGACCTACAATTGAAAGTTCATAAGTTTGTGAACCTTAAAAGACTAGTCAACTTGCAAGCTGTAGTTGAAAGTGCAAGCCTATATAATGAAGTTGAAGTAGGGCTATCAATAACCTTAGGAAGAGGAGTTTTACCTCCTCCTATGAATAACATACCCACCAAATGCAATCCCAGTGACTATTCTCTACCCCTACCCTTCGATGCAAACAATGCCACAATACAGTGCACCAAATCCAAAGTGGCTATAGATAATAGTGCCTCAAATGATGGTTCAACAACAACAACATATAGCAATGCCTCAAATGATAGTTCAATCACAACAATACCACAATGCAATGCATTGAATCCATAGTGGCGCAAATAGTAGTGCCTCAAATGACAATTCAACCACAATAACAATGGCTCCAAATTGTTTCCCAATGGTAACTCAACAACAACAATCAAACCCTACCAACTAGAACTAGCAAACAACAGTGTCAACATGAGCTTTGAATTAGAATCAAAATAGAGAACTCTTTGAACTAACCCAACTAGTCTATGGAGTGATTATAGAGTCTTCCCAGAACCCTATTGTGAGTACTCCAGGAGGAGAAAATTTGTAGAAATATTTGTCCAATTCAATTCCAAGCATCAATAAAGAGCTGATGGATGTGATTACAAAATAGTTTCACACATTGAAAGTGAATACTACCAACATGTCTAGTACTGTAGTAGGTGATAGAGATGTGATGCGATCAAACAATGGAGCAAAAAGTACCATCACGTGGGACATTTAGCCACTGAATGTACCCAAAAACCAACTATCCTTGGAGCCTTCCATTTGTACTATTTGAGAAAGAACCATTTAGAGCATATTTGCTCTCTAAAGGAGATGCATAAAAGAAGGAAGAAAGATGAGAAATGTAATATTTTCACATGGAATATTAATGATTTTAGATCCCGTAATACCATGCGCAAAAGCGGTTCAAAGTAATCTTCCACGTCGTAAAATGTTGGTGGCTAAGTGCTCCCTCCATGCAAATTAATAAACTCCAGCTCTGTGTCGTGTATGGGAGACCGTGGCTTGAAACGGCAAGCCCACATGGGAACACCCTTCACGGGAAAAGGCAAATGGATAATGGTTAAATTTTGTGCAAATTTTTTTACTATTAATCCTCTCCCCTCAGCCGATGCATGGCGGGGAGGAGTATGGAGGGGACCTTGAGTTATGTGGAGAGCATGGGGGAGGGAGGAGACATGCAAGTAAGCCATGTGGGTGGCTATCTCCCCCCCTTATCTTATATGACCCCCCCTGAAGCTTGAGGGGAGGGAGGAAGAGAAGGACGATGTGCTACCAGGACGCCACCATCTGCCATCCATGCCGCCTCTTGCTGCTGCCCTAGGCCGCCTCACCTCCACCTCACCATCACCATCATCATAATCGTCATCATCACCATCATCCTCTCCTTCATCCTCTCCATCATCACGTTTTTTTCCCTAGGACTTCTGTCAATAGCCAGAAGCTTAGAAGCTTCTTTGGAAGCTTCTAATTTTAAGCTTCCTTAAGCCATGTTCTCTCGTGCCTTTCCTAGGGTTTAAACCCAAGTCTCCAAGGCCTGTATCTTGCATAGGAGAGGGAGATCGCAGACTGTGAGACTTGGGGACACGCGAGTAACCCAAGAGGTAGTTGCTGCGACAAAAGAAACTGCATAAATGGATTCGAAGCTAAAGACGCGAGGCGCACATGCGGGAGCTTCCAATCCGAGTTCGCATGTGGACCACGCCCCAAACCTCAATGCCCACGTTCTTAAAAATTGATTCTTCATGAAAAGAATGCACTAGGCATATCCGATTCTCGTAAGAAAGTTTAGTTACACTTGGAAATTTAATTGATTGCCCGATTTTCAAGATTTAGTTGCATGACGTGCATTTGAAATTGCTTGCACTTCCAAGTTGCAATCATGAATGCATATTGCATAAGTTAAAAGGTGGATTTGTCTAAATGCATCCTTGATTTCCCCGCGAAAAAGAACAACACATAATGCATTTAGGTAATAATTTCCTAGTTGTGATTCGTATGAGATAATCATTGACATCCATTAGATGTTGTCTAAGTAGTTGCATTGCATGAAAGGGATTTATGTACCTTACAAATTGCATGCAGTGAAAATTACATCCTAGGTTGGGCTAAGTGTTGAAGGACAAATTAAATCAATAATGGTCCCATGGCATTTTCTCATGCATGGACTTCTTTTATCGAAGTTGGATTTGGGAATGGATGAAATTGTCATATTAAAGCTTGAACTCAATGTATTAAATGAAGGGTTTATGGGCATAGTTCTTGATGTAAATCAACGTAGGGTTTATATGAGTAGCCCTAAATTGTCAATCATTATAGCTTAGGCAAGGAAAAGAATTGGTCATTGTAAATCTTATAGTTGCATAGAAGGAAAAAGTCTATGAATCGCATATTTGCATGAAATGTAGTATCTTGAATTTATTTACATCTTCTAGGAAAAGTATTTGCATCTCTAAGGAAAGATCATCTCTTGTCGCAAGGCAATTGGATCAATTAGGTAAATCGCTTGTAATGGTGTAACTCAAATGAAGATCACCTTAATGTGCTAAGTAGAGCTAAGCTGCAATAAAATTCTGCCTAGGATCGCACTCGAGAAATCGACTTAATATTTTTGACCTCAAGGTCCTATCCACATTCACGGAATGTTAGGGTTAGTTAAACGCCTATGCAAGAACGATCTAGGGTTCTCACCCTAATGATCAGATGACCAAATGCTAGAGACTTTTGCAAGGAAGTTAGGAACCTTAAGGGCCAAAGCGTTATCAGCCTAGTAGGGTTAGGGTTGGGTTGGGTCAAGAGGACTCCCAAATCCTACATCTTGACCCAAAGGTATTCTTGACCAAGTAATACCATGTGATGGGAAAAATAATCCCCCAAGATAGGTGCAACACCTATACAACAAGTTGCAACGTCGCATGGTTTTGTGTTAAATCACAAAATAGAATTGCCACTCCTTAGAACAAGGTTGGCGAGTTCTACATACAAGTCTAATTTGCAAGAGGATGAGTAGTCATCCTACTACATCACCCTTCTTGAGGCTGATTTGCCAAGTTAGGGAAGTTGTGTATCATCTAGCAAGAAATTGACCAATCAAGATAGGACGAGGTTGTCCAGGATTTACTATCCTTAATGTGAGGAAACCTAAGGTATTTGTTAGTTGGGTTAACAGGGTATAAACCCTAACCCAAGGATAAAAGGGTAAACAAGCATCTTGCTTACAAAACCCTTGGGGGATCTTGCCAAGTCGCAATTGATCCCTGATCGAATGCTAGATGCATTTGGAGAGAAGGATTCACACCTTAGGAGTTGGCCAAACAAATGACCATTGGATTGATTGTGTTTATACAGTTAGGAGCAATGTTTGTACTTCTTTGCTCAAGGAACGAAATATGGAAAAATAAATAATGCTTCAGGTTGAAAGCTTGGAGGGAGAGGCAGCATCAGTTACCCCCAACTCTCTACCTGACCCTATCCAAGGGGGTTGTTAGCAGCACCAGGTACGTGGATCAAACCCTCCACAAGAGGTCTCTCCGTGGGTGCTACTTGGAGCAGGAGGACGCTTGGGTGCCAAGGGGGCTCTGGCCGTAAATCCCTTGCCTTCGGGTCATGTACAAGAGACCGACATGATTCAAGATTGGATCTCGAGGCCCGCATACTAGTCTACGGGCGGAAACTTGGAATAGCAATCCCTGAGGATTGCTGGAATTGCCTTTGGGCAGATTATGGATTAGCCTTCGGGCAGATTATGGAATAGCCTTTGGGTTGGATTATATGATGTATTCCAAAGACTGATAAACAAGATCAATTGTTGAAAAGGAACTTGCTTGATATTGTTTTTTTATGTCAGTGCTTAAGTTACGTGAAGGAACCAGTGGTTAAGTGGCTAATTAAGGAAGCTATTTTTTTTCTTGCTAAACTAAATGTGGTAGGTAATTAGATAACTAAAGCAACCCCAAGGAAAGTGCAGTGGATGTGACCATGGGTTCGTCCTACAGAAGGGTGGTCTCGGTTGGCCGAGAACTTTTCTCAACGGAATTGATAGTGAGGTAACAATGACCTAGAATCTAGGAAGTTAGAGTCTTGATTTATACTTTTTTTGGGGAACGGAATGGGACTATGCCTTATGGGCAGAGAGGTCAAGCTTCGCATCCCTCTTGTTTCCCATTTTCCTTAAACTAAGTGCAGTATGAATCCGCTTCGACCCTGATGATTCTGCGTAAAGTAGTTCACGCTAGCTACTTTCTAGGAACTTCACCATTAGGGAAATTATGATTCAGGTCGATCCTAAGTGGGAGCAGTCGGAATGCTTCTGCTTCATGTAGAATCAGGAAGACCTAGATCGCAAACCCGGAGACATTCCATGGGAGTGCCGAGCGGTGCTTTGTGGACTCTGTTTACGATGGGCTGCTAAGACGTTGTCGTACTGCTGCACATCTGAGATGTGAAATCCACCAAAAAGTTGTGTGTATGACATTTATTGCCTTGTATATACTTAGGTTTTGTGCTTTGCCACTCAATAACTAGTGAAAGAAACACAGATGCCACAGAGAGCTTGAAGACTATTATAGGTAAGCATGAGGAAAGTTTTGATGATGGTTTTGACATTAAACCAATATCAGAGTCAAATCTATCGGTGCAGGACTCTTGCTTTGTTTCAGATGCAAGTACTCATGAAGACGCTATTTCCATTGCACAATTTGATGGGTGTTTGGAATATTCAAAATTTCTCAAAGATCCTCGTGGAATGCTGAATTATCTTGGCTTGAAGGTGACAAGGGGTTTTGTTTGCTTGTATTGTGATGATCAACGAAAAGAATTCCAAAGTTTGGAGGCAATTCGAAAGCATATGATATGAAAGAGCCATTATAAGCTATGATATGAAGATGAGGGCTTGTATGTTTTTCTAAGGGCCGCTTTTCTAGAACCTATTATGGAAGGAGCTTTTTCAAATGGGGCTTTTTGGGGGGAAAGAAAAAGCTGGAGGATCTCTGCGATTTCGAGGGAGCTATGGGAAAAAAAAGGGAGATTTTTTGCTAATGAAAGGGGAAGCTGAACATCAGGAAAAAAAGCTGAAGAAGGGGGTTTTTTTTTTTAGAATGAGGTTCAAGAAAGGCTACACAGGCTACCGAGAGTGAAAGGCGAGAAGATGATGTGAACTCAGAAGAGGTTAACTAAGTGACTTCGACGAGCTCGGAAGGAATTGGAGGCCATGATAAAGCATCGATGAACTCTGTTGAAGGAGAAGGAAGTCAACGATAATCTCTGAACTGTAAAAAATGATGAAAACGGCATGTCGGATGATTACGCTGATGACAATGATGAAAGTTAGCTTAAGAATGAACGAGGGAGTAAATTAACATGCAAATGAAGTAAAGTAATCATGTCGATGGTTGCTTGTGTGATCGAAGTGAAGAAGATAGCAGAAAGTGATAGAGGAATGCCGATGAAATTGAAGGAAACGCTAACCTGTAGATGAAGAGGGACAACTGAAGATGCAAGGCGATGAAAAAAAAACTGGAGTTAGTGACTTGCAATTAGAGACGAAGAGTGATCATCGGTGAAGGATGTTGTGGCAGAGGTGCTTGTAACATGTCCACTAGGATCATCCAGGACACTCTTAGCAGTCCATCGGAAAGGATGTCTAGAAAACTCCGCCCGGCACTCCCATGGAATGTTATGGGTTTTGCAATCTAGGTCTTTCCGTGTCTGCCCCGTAGCGGAAGTATCCTGGCCGTTCCCACTTAGGATCGACCTGAATTTGGGTTTTCTTGTTTGGTCATTAGCTAGCAGCAACTAGCGTCAGACCCGAGCGAACTACTTTACGCAGAAACGCTAGGTCCGAAGCAGAATCACGCTGCACTTGGTTCAAGGAGAATGGGAAACGAGAGGGATGCAAGGCTCGACCTCTCTGCCATAAGGCATAGTCCCATTCCGTTCCCCTAAAACAGCGTGAATCGGGTAATAGGTAATTCTAAGTCATCGTTCTCGTTATTTGTTTCGGCGATGATGATCATCCCTCTGTTCGTTGAAGATTTTTGAGAAAAGTTCCCGGCTAACCGGGACCACCCATCCATAGGACAGACCCATGGTCCATCCTCCGCACTTTCCTCAGTTTGTTTTAGTTATGTAATTACCTACCACATTAATTCGACATATATCAAACAGCTTCTTTGATTAACCCTGTTAAGCACTGGTTCCTTCACGTAATCTTATCACAGGACATAGAGAAAACAATGTCAAACAACTTCTTTATTATCATTTTATCCTTTTATCTTTGAAATACAAGGAGTTCTGCCCGTAGGCTTGTCTATAATCCACCCGAAGGCTATCCAGTAATCCGCTAGGGATCACTATTCCAAGCTTTTGCCCGTAGACTAGTATGCGGGCCTCGGGATCCAATCCCGAGTCACGTAAGCCTCTTGTGCAGGACCCAGAAGGCGAGGGATTTACGGCCAGAGCCCCCCCTGGCACCCAAGCGTCCTCCTACTCCAAGTAGAGCTCAACGGAAAGACCTCTCGCGGCGGGTTCGGTCCACGTTCCCGGCGCGGTCAACAACCCCCTTGGTTAGGGTCAGGCAGGCAGTCGGGGGTAACTGAAGCTGCCTCTCCCTTCAGGCCTTCAACCTGAAGCATTTAGATATCTTTTCATCCTTTAGTTCCTTGAGCAGACAATGCAAACAGTGCTTTCTAAACTATTCAAGCACAATCAATTTCAGTGGTCGTTTATTTGGCCAATTGTTAAAAAGTGAATCTTCTCTCCGAATGCATCCAGCATTCGATCTGGGATCAAATTGCGACTTGGCAAGATCCCCAAGGGTTTGTTTGTTCACCTTTTGTCCTTGGGTTAGGGCCATACCCTGTTAACCCAACTTAACCAATACCTTAGGTTTTATTAATAATAAGTCCTGGCGACCATGTCGCTTCAATTTATTGATTGGTCATTTGCTTCCGGGCAAATACCTAACTCTCCTTTTTCTTGGCAATTATTCCCCAAGAAAGGTGATGTAACAGGATGACTACTCATCCTTTTGCAAGCTAAACTTGCGCAAGAACCTGCCAACCTCATTCCAAGGAATGGCAAAACTTTCTTGTGATCAAACCACAAGGCTATGCGACGTTGCAACTTGTTGCACAAGTGTCGCCTCCATTCCAAGAGATCATTTCACTCATTGAATGGTGTTTTCTGGTCAAGAATTATGATTAGACTCGAAGTAGGGGTTTGGGCGTCTTCTCGCTCACCCAATCCTAATTGCACTAGACCGACAACGTTCGGTCCTAGGGATTCCAACTCAAACCAAGTTCTAGCACCAGGTCGAATGATCCTTAGGGTAGAAACCTTAGATCGTTTTATGCATGAGCATCCAATTGACTCAACATTTCGTGAATGTGGGTATGATCGTTGGGTTTGAGGGTTTTGACTTGGCAACAAGTGTAAAACTAGGTCGAATCCATATCGCGCTAAACCCTAGTTAGCACTTGGGATAATTATCATATCGACTGAACCATGCCTATATGAATCCCTTGTGGGTTAGGTGATTTAGACAATTCAATATACTTGTCTTGCGACAAGGATGAACCTTTCCTAGAGATAATAAACTAGATCTAAAGAAGGAAAAAAAATAGTTTCGACTACCACAATACATGTAAACATGCGACTCACTCTATCTTTCATTGGTAAAGTAAAAATACATGATAAGCTGGATACCAACTTTCTTAGGACCTACTAGGACTTACTTCAAATAATCATGTCTACTACCCTTTGTTTAATGCAACTGAATTTTAAGCTTTAATATGATATGCAACCTTTTCTAGATACAACTTCGATGAATGAAATTCATGTATGACGAATATAATAAGGCTAATGTTGACTTAATCCATTCTACAAGCATCTTCGCATGCAACATGCAAGTCCATGGTTTCATTTTCATGCCTTGCAGTTCTTTGGACAATATCTACGGATGTTAACGACTTTCTCATGCGAATCACAACAAGAAAGTTATTGCCTAAATGCAATATACGCTTGTTCTTTCCACGGCCAATCAAAGATGCATTTAAAAAAATTCATCTTTTAACCCTAAGCAATATGCACTTAGGAATTTCAACTTGGAAATGCAAGCAACCCTACTTGCATGGCATGCACTAACCCTTGTAAATCGTTCAAGGAGATAATTTTCCAAATGTATTTTAGCTAGACTATGTGAAGTCGAAACATGCGTAAATGCATTCTTCCCATGAAATTTAACGTGCCTAATGCATCGCTTAAATGTGGAATCATCCTTTTAAGAACCTGGGCTTGAGGGCTCGTAGGGATGTCCATGTGTATGCTTGGGGAAGAAACTTCCGCGCTTGCGCCTTGCATCTTTTGTTTTGGAGCCATTGTTGATGCTGCGGAATTCGGACTCCGCGGTTTGTCCTTACCTTTATGTGATCTCTGAACTCCTTCCAAGCTTGGAAAGACAACCTTAAAATCTATCTAATTCTTCCTTGCGCAGGAATGCCCCTTTACAGGGTGTGGGTTTTAAGAACCCGGGGGAAAAATCGTGTGCACAAGGCTCATGGAAGCCTTATCCTTAGAAACTTCTAAGGAAGATTCCAAGAAGCTTCTGCTTCTGGACAGAACGACGTGGAGGGGGGAGTAATGATGGAAGGAGAGGAATTGATGATGATGGCGGTGGGATGGGCGGCGGCAACAGGCGGCAGCTCCCCAGCGGACAGCGACTCCCCCCCCTTCTATTTCCCACGCCGCTCTGGTCTATGGCGATGGCAGCACGTCCGTTTCCTCTCCCGCACGGCGACCAGTCTCCTCGGGGTCCTCCTCAACACGGCGACTAGTAACCTCTCTCCCCCCAACAACGGTTGTCGTTTCTCTCACCCCCCTCTTCCTGATCGTGCCTTTGTTCCCCAGCGTGGCAGCCACCTCCCTTCGTTCCTCCAGCACGCAGCCTCTTCTTTTTTTCCCTCCCCCCCTTTGTCCACAGGGGGGTTCATATAGCCTTAGGGGAGGGAAGGGAAGCTCCACCACGTGGAGGATTCATGCCATTCCCTCCTCATGCATTCCCTACATCACTCTTCCTTAGGCCATTCCTTCCCACACTCCCTCTCCTCCAGCCATGCATCGGCTGGGGGAAGGAATAATAAAAAAATTTTGCCTAAAATTTATCCAATTGCCCCTTCAAAAAGGGTGTTCCCTCGCGGCTTTTATGGACTTCAACCCCAGCCTCTAATTCACAATGTGGAGGCCTCATTTTTGAGCGTGCATGGTATGGATTAAGCTACCAATAATTACGATGTAGGGGATAACCTTGCATAGGATTTACGCAGTGTGCGGGAAGTCAATATTCACGAGTGGGAATATTACATTCTCTCCCCCTTGGAGGAATCGAGATGTCCTCATCTCGAGATGAACTAGGGATATTGATGGTTGAGAGAGCTTTCATCTATCCAGTTAGCATCCTCTTCGGGATAATCTTTCCACTGGACGAGGCATTCTTTCAAGGTTCTAGATCTTAACTGCCTCTCCCTAACATCTAAAATCTTATCCGGTCTTAGTTCAAGGACTCCTTGACTAGGCATTACAATTTATTGGTCATCAAGTACATGATTAGGGTTAGGTATATACTTCTTCAGTAGGCTGATATGGAATACATTATGAACCTTTAGGTTCTCAGGGAGTTGTAGTCTATACGCATTAGGTCTTATGCTCTTGAGGATCTTGTATGGTCCATAATACCTTGGGCTTAGCTTCCTGCAAGCTTCTAAGGATAGGGAACTCTTCTTTGGGCGTACACAATTGAAGACCATGTCTCCTTCCTCGGAGGTTCTACCTTGACGCTTCGAATCTGCATATGCCTTTTGTCTATCCTTGGCGGCTTGGATGTCCTATCTTATTGACTTTACTTGGTCATCCATCTCTTCCAACATTTGCCTTGAAGCTTCAACCCTCAAGGTTGGATCTGAGAAGTTTAGGGGACTTCGACAGTCATGTCCATACAATGCTTAAAAGGGGTCATCTGAATGGTTGGTTGGTAAGAAGCATTGTAGGCAAACTCAACCAAGGTCGAGTATTGAATCCACCTTTTTTTTTGCTCACGACAACAGTATGCCCTAAGCATATCCTCGATGACTTGATTGACTCGCTCTGTTTGGCCATCCATTTGGGGATGGTAAGATATGCTAAAATAGAGTTGAGCCCCAACGGTTTCAAAGATGGCTCTCCAGAAGTGTGATGTGAAGAAAGAATCACGATCACTAATGATTCTTCTAGGTAGCCCATGTAGCTTGAATATCTCCTTGATAACAATATCGGAATGTTTGAGGCTTTATAGTTTGTCTTGGAATAAGGTGTACAACCTTAGTCAGCATGTCAACCATAACCATGATGGAGTTGTATCCTCCCTGAACTTGGGGTAGGCCAACAACAAAGTCCATACTGATGAATTCCCATTTCATTTGGGGAATGTCAAGTGGTTGCAACTTTTCTGGCATTTTGACATGTTTGGCCTTAATACGTTGACAAGACAAACACTTAGTGACATATTTGAGAACGTCACCTTTAAGCCTCTCCCAATAGTAGCTCTTTCTGACTACATTGAGGGTCTTGGCATAGTCAGGATGTCCTGAAAAAGGTCAATCATGAGCTTTGCACAATATCTTCTGTTTAAGTAACTGGCTTGCCGGTATACATGCTCTCATTCTATAGTAGACATGTCTATTATTGACAGAGAATTCATGACCTTTGGCCTATAGCTTTTGTTCCTGGTCCTTGATAGAGATTTCCCTTAGCATCTTTTGATAGGCTAGATCATGGCATGCTTCCTCTCTAGCTAGTTCGAAAATAGGGTTGCTTGGCATAGATACCTTTATAGCTAGAGATCTAGCTATTGATGGATTTTGCAAGATTAGGGAATTTAGGAATGCCTTGCGACTGAGTGCATCGGCAACTACATTCTCTTTCCCTGGACGATACTTGATTTCAAAATCATACTCCTCCAATACTTCAATCCATCGACGTTGCCTCATGTTGAGCTCGTTCTGGGTAAAAATCCATTTGAGACTCTTATGATCGGTTACTAGAGTAAACTTGTTACCCAACAGGTAGTGTCTCCAAAGCTTTAGAGCATGGATGACAGCTAATAACTCCAGATCATGCGTGGCATAATTCTTTTCATGACTCTTCAATTTCCTTGAAGAATATGCTACTGGATGACTTTCCTGCATAAGTACACACCCCA
Organism: Lygodium microphyllum; assembly: GCF_053477565.2. NCBI lineage: Eukaryota > Viridiplantae > Streptophyta > Polypodiopsida > Schizaeales > Lygodiaceae > Lygodium > Lygodium microphyllum. The sequence continues at coordinate 86,905,286 of NC_141163.1, read as the reverse complement.
AGGCAAGAATGCTAACATCAGTTACTACCTCTACTCCTTACTGTGGTCTAGAAGTTTTTAGGATCGGTACTAATACCAAACTTTGCTTCAACCTATCAAAGCTAGTTTGTTCGGCAGTTGACCATGCAATGGACGTTTGCTTCTTCAATAATTTTGTCAAAGGTGCTGCAATCAAAGCATAGTTTTTGATGAAGACCCCATACCATCTTGTCAGTCCAAGAAAGCTGAGTATTTCTTTGACAGTTGTTGGTATTTGGCCATCCTAGAACATTTCTAACTTAGGCTGGCTCCACTGAGATTCCTTCTACCGATATGATGAATCCCGGATAACCAATTTGATGTTTGGGGAATGCACATTTCGTCATCTTAGCATACAGCTCGTATGACCTCCTTGTCTCAAGGAAAATCCGAAGTTGGGGTTCATGATCTCCTTCCTGTTTGGAATAGTCTAGAGTGTCATCAAAGAAGACGAGCACAAAGTTTATCAAGATATGGTCTAAAGATATCCTTCATTAACCTATTGAATGTGGCAGGCACATTCGTAAGCCCTAATGACATAGCTAGAACTCAAAGTGTCCATATCTAGTGTTGAAGGTCGTCTTTGGGATATCTTCTTCCTTGATTCCTATCTGATAGTAACCAGACCTAAAATAATCTTGGAGAAGATCTTGGCATCCTGAAGGCTATTAAGAAGCTTATCTATTCTAAGAATATGATATTTGTTCTTGACTGTTGATTGATTCAACCCACTGTGATCAATATATAGTTGAAGTGTTCCATCTTTCTTTTTCTGGAACAGTACTGGTGCTTCCCATGGTGACTGTTAGGACGGATGTAGCCCTAATCTAGTAGTTGCTTGAGTTGTTCCTTCAACTCAATTGCTTTCGGTATAGACATTCTATAGGGTCTCTTCGCAATTGGCGCAGCTCCTATTACTAGCTTGATCTCATGATCTACTTCACTTTGAAGCGAGAGTTCTGTTAACTCTTCAGAAGGTACGTCCACGTATTCCTTCAGCCAAGTGACCAAATCACTTTACTTCTTTATCAATATTCATAGTCAAGACAAGGGCCATACCCTGTTAACCCAACTTAACCAATACCTTAGGTTTTATTAATAATAAGTCCTGGCGACCATGTCGCTTCAATTTATTGATTGGTCATTTGCTTCCGGGCAAATACCTAACTCTCCTTTTTCTTGGCAATTATTCCCCAAGAAAGGTGATGTAACAGGATGACTACTCATCCTTTTGCAAGCTAAACTTGCGCAAGAACCTGCCAACCTCATTCCAAGGAATGGCAAAACTTTCTTGTGATCAAACCACAAGGCTATGCGACGTTGCAACTTGTTGCACAAGTGTCGCCTCCATTCCAAGAGATCATTTCACTCATTGAATGGTGTTTTCTGGTCAAGAATTATGATTAGACTCGAAGTAGGGGTTTGGGCGTCTTCTCGCTCACCCAATCCTAATTGCACTAGACCGACAACGTTCGGTCCTAGGGATTCCAACTCAAACCAAGTTCTAGCACCAGGTCGAATGATCCTTAGGGTAGAAACCTTAGATCGTTTTATGCATGAGCATCCAATTGACTCAACATTTCGTGAATGTGGGTATGATCGTTGGGTTTGAGGGTTTTGACTTGGCAACAAGTGTAAAACTAGGTCGAATCCATATCGCGCTAAACCCTAGTTAGCACTTGGGATAATTATCATATCGACTGAACCATGCCTATATGAATCCCTTGTGGGTTAGGTGATTTAGACAATTCAATATACTTGTCTTGCGACAAGGATGAACCTTTCCTAGAGATAATAAACTAGATCTAAAGAAGGAAAAAAAATAGTTTCGACTACCACAATACATGTAAACATGCGACTCACTCTATCTTTCATTAGTAAAGTAAAAATACATGATAAGCTGGTTACCAACTTTCTTAGGACCTACTAGGACTTACTTCAAATAATCATGTCTACTACCCTTTGTTTAATGCAACTGAATTTTAAGCTTTAATATGATATGCAACCTTTTCTAGATACAACTTCGATGAATGAAATTCATGTATGACGAATATAATAAGGCTAATGTTGACTTAATCCATTCTACAAGCATCTTCTCATGCAACATGCAAGTCCATGGTTTCATTTTCATGCCTTGCAGTTCTTTGGACAATATCTACGGATGTTAACGACTTTCTCATGCGAATCACAACAAGAAAGTTATTGCCTAAATGCAATATACGCTTGTTCTTTCCGCGGCCAATCAAAGATGCATTTAAAAAAATTCATCTTTTAACCCTAAGCAATATGCACTTAGGAATTTCAACTTGGAAATGCAAGCAACCCTACTTGCATGGCATGCACTAACCCTTGTAAATCGTTCAAGGAGATAATTTTCCAAATGTATTTTAGCTAGACTATGTGAAGTCGAAACATGCGTAAATGCATTCTTCCCATGAAATTTAACGTGCCTAATGCATCGCTTAAATGTGGAATCATCCTTTTAAGAACCTGGGATTGAGGGCTCGTAGGGATGTCCATGTGTATGCTTGGGGAAGAAACTTCCGCGCTTGCGCCTTGCATCTTTTGTTTTGGAGCCATTGTTGATGCTGCGGAATTTGGACTCCGCAGTTTGTCCTTACCTTTATGTGATCTCTGAACTCCTTCCAAGCTTGGAAAGACAACCTTAAAATCTATCTAATTCTTCCTTGCGCAGGAATGCCCCTTTACAGGGTGTGGGTTTTAAGAACCCGGGGGAAAAATCGTGTGCACAAGGCTCATGGAAGCCTTATCCTTAGAAACTTCTAAGGAAGATTCCAAGAAGCTTCTGCTTCTGGACAGAACGACGTGGAGGGGGGAGTAATGATGGAAGGAGAGGAATTGATGATGATGGCGGTGGGATGGGCGGCGGCAACAGGCGGCAGCTCCCCAGCGGACAGCGACTCCCCCCCTTCTATTTCCCACGCCGCTCTGGTCTATGGCGATGGTAGCACGTCCGTTTCCTCTCCCGCACGGCGACCAGTCTCCTCGGGGTCCTCCTCAGCACGACGACTAGTAACCTCTCTCCCCCCAACAACGGTCGTCGTTTCTCTCACCCCCCTCTTCCTGATCGTGCCTTTGTTCCCCAGTGTGGCAGCCACCTCCCTTTGTTCCTCCAGCACGCAGCCTCTTCTTTTTTTCCCTCCCCCCCTTTGTCCACAGGGGGGTTCATGTAGCCTTAGGGGAGGGAAGGGAAGCTCCACCACGTGGAGGATTCATGCCATTCCCTCCTCATGCATTCCCTACATCACTCTTCCTTAGGCCATTCCTTCCCACACTCCCTCTCCTCCAGCCATGCATCGGCTGGGGGAAGGAATAATAAAAAAAAATTGACTAAAATTTATCCAATTGCCCCTTCAAAAAGGGTGTTCCCTCGCGGCTTTTACGAACTTCAACCCCAGCCTCTAATTCACAATGTGGAGGCCTCATTTTTGAGCGTGCATGGTATGGATTAAGCTACCAATAATTACGATGTAGGGGATAACCGTGCACAGGATTTACGCAGTGTGCAGGAAGTCAATATTCACGAGTGGGAATATTACAGTGCTGGAGGATCAGAGGATGATTGCAACGATGAGGCCGCGAAGATCTAGAGGCAGACGCTACTGTGACAAGTGTGCTTGGTGAACGTGGACAAAGGGAAGGAAATTTGTCAATAGATGTTGCTGTGAGCGGGGTGCTGTCGAGGCAGGACTTTCAGGAATCAAGGTGCGCAGAGGCAAGGGCCATTGGAGGAAGGCAAGAAGAAGCTCCTTCTCCTCATCATCAACATCATCTTCAGCGTGCTCTATCAGAGCAAACTCAGAACCTTTGGACCTCACAGAGGATAATGTCCGGCAAGTTCTGCTAGACGAAGCAACTACCTGCATTGTTGAAGTTGGAATTGAAGACGAAGTGCAGATTGACGATAGTCCCGCCAATTTTGGTTTATGAAGGATAGATGCAGTTGTGGGGGACTTGTCAGTGCATGGTAGTGAGCCCTTATCATAGTAAATCACAGCAGGCTATTGGCATTCCCAAAAGCAGATAAAAGTATGGACTTGCAAACAAACATATATCACAAAAGTTTAAAAAAAATGCAGAATTACATGACTGGTTAGGTGGGAAAAGTTTAAACATATCAGACTAAAATTACGGTGTCTTGCAGAAAAGATGACATGACACATGCAGGAAATTCTGTTAAGAAGAACAACTCTCTTATGCATTGCAATCTATGGACTGCATGGTCCAACAAGGGCATAATGTCTCTTCTAGCATTGTATTTTGCCTTATACAGGGTTGTATAGGAAAGAAAGACCTGCTTACAGTTTGCTGGATGAAGATGCTCTTGTTGATATGTATGCTAAATGTGGGAGCCTAGAGAATGGATAAGTTGTCCAGTATAACCTGAATTTGCTTGATTGATTTTCTATCTTGGAATTTCTCAAGGACCTCGCGACTTTGCTTTCGAAAACCCTTCAACATCTTTGGTGAACCCGACGTGAAAGCGTCGCAAAAAATTCAAGATGGGAGATACTTCAGCATTCATTTCAGCCTCTTCTACGACTCCTGCTGTGTCCTCTACTTTAGCTCCATCATTGACTGCTGCTTCAAGTACTTCAACGGATGATCTAAAGCGGATTTTGCAGAATATGTCTATGTATATGCAACTTCAAAATCAGCAGACACAATTGTATATGCTGCAGCAGTAGCAATTGCATCAACAACAGTTGTCTCAGCAAAGGCAACTATATTCGGAGCAGGAGAATGCAATCAGTGCGACTAAGGCGATTGAAGCAGTTGAGAATGAGAAGAAGCTATTTGATGGTTATAATGTTTCATCGTACTTGAAGACGCATGAGATCAAGATGGGATTTTTTGGAGTACCAGCTGGACTTATGAGTAAGTATTTCCTTCGTCTTGTCACACCCGCCTTGAGGGCAAAAGTGACTGATCTTTTTATTCAAAATTCACATTGGCAAGATTTTAAGAAGGCCCTGAAAGAAGAGTATTTTCTTGAGGACTTTGGGATGGCTACACGGCGGTCATTCTGAGAGTGGGTCTACACGTCAAACAAAGGTTTAGCTGCTTTAGAGTTGATACGAGAATTTGAAGAGAGGTATAGTCAGCTTGATGCCGTTGAACAAAGAGCATTGGATGTTGAGAAAGTTGAGCTTTTCTTGCAAGTTGCAGATCCTGCTCTTCAGGAAGAATTAGGAGAACTTCTTGAGGATCGCACAAAGCCTATGGGTCTTAAAACAGATTGGCAAAATGCCCAGGATGCAGTCTCGACTTTGACCAAGAGGAGGATATGGAAGATCTTCCTACAGAATGGATCTGACACCGACGCCGTCTTCTGCTCCTATGCCTGCTTTTATCCCTGTTATTTCTTCTCTTCCTCAGCCAATTTCTTGGCCTATGCCAGTGCCTACTGTTTCTACTCCTCCTATTCCTCCTGCTCCAAGACCGATGCCAGCTCCTTCTGCTCCAAAACTGTAATATTCCGCATTGAGTAAATAATTGGGACTTATAAAAAATATATATTTTTCCCCCCTTATCCCTCCAGCCAACGGACGAGTTGGAGGGGGAGGGAAATAGAAGGAGCTAAGCTCCTTGGTGGAGCCTGTGGAGGGAGGGAAGACATGCGTATCGACACGCAGGAGGAGAAGATCCCCCTCCCTCCACTATTTAAACGAGGGCAGGGGGGCCGCTTTAGGGAGAGAAACAGGGAGGCCATGAGAGAATAGGATGAATCTATCGCCATGAGCGTGCTGCTGCCGAGGGAGGAGGAAGGCCCCGCTGCCATAGAAGGAGTCACGACTTTCGGACAGTCGTGAAGGAAGGAGGAGGTGGGTCGACGCCACTGTGGGGGACTCCGCACTACGCCGCTGCCTAAAGCCATATGTCATCCCTAGACGCCTACCTCCTGCTCGTCGTCAACGTCCATGTGGATCTTCAGTTTTTTTTTTGAAGCCTTGGAAGCTTCTTAGAAGCTTCCAAGGATTGGGCCTCCTAAGCCCCCTTTTCTGTGGCTTGGGACTATCCCCCCCCCTCTGAATTCCCTCCTAAGACCCTCCCTTTTTGCACTAAACCAAACCCCCTTCCCGGTTTTTCTTAGAACCTTTTCATCCCCCACCTTAAGCCCCTTGTTCTCCCCCCTCCCGGGGTTTTAAATCCCCCCCCTAAGCCCCTTGTTCTCCCCCCCTCCCGAGGTTTTAAATCCCCCCCTAAGCCCCCTTGTTTCCCCCCCCCCCCCTCCTGGGTTTTAATTTTCCCCCCTAAGCCCTTGCCCTTTTCCCCTCCTCATAGCTCTTTAGACTATTCAAGTCACACCCATAGGCCTACTTTGTCCTTAGGCTATCTTGCAGACTTCCATTCTCTTGCATTAATTCCTTCACTCACTTTTTAGATCTTCCTGTGCAAGTGCTCTCTTAATTAAGCTTTGTGTTCTTAGTTTTATCAAACAAGCCGGTGTCCACACACTCCCATGTCCTAAAAATCCAATTCTTCATCATGGCCTCGTATGGTATTCCGTAAGGGAGAAATAGCCGTGAGATAAAAGATAGGGAGGGAAGTAGAGGGAGTGAAGGAGGAAGAGTGGGGAAAAGGTAAAAGAAAAGGAAGGAGAAGACGGTGGAATTCCAAGAAGAAAAAGGAAAAGGCTATCTCACATTCGAACTACGATGCCGCCGAAGAAAGTCCAAGGTGTAGCTGCGGGAGGGTCATCTCCCGGTATCCATGTGGATATCTCACCTCAAAGCCAGGTTTTTCTTCTTGGTGTTAATTCGGTTTTAAGTCAATCATGCAAAGAAAAATTGTTAAGGATAGATATATTTGTTCGAGTTATTTTTAACGAAGGAGTTAGCTTATGAATGACAATGTATACAAATTAGCTTTCTTCAAATTGCATCAAGCATTATAAAATTATAGGCAAGATTAACCATTTACTATAGTAATATATTCCTAAAGTGTAGAAATTATATCTTGCACCATTAGTCTTATTCCTTTCGCAACGAATCATGGTAAAATGGCTAAATTCATGAAAGGTTTCTTTCGATGCTCAAATTACTAGGGAGTTATCTTTGCTAGTTGCACATCTTAGCAAGGCAACTGTTGTTATTTGGCATGAGTTCATCTTTAAAGAAAACGTAAGTTAAATGTTAGGAATTAACAAGTATAAAAATTAGATATACGAACTCATTTGGAAGGAAAATGTAATGGGGAATTGCTGGACGACCCTCTATTAACACTTTTCCCCTGCTATTTGAGGACTTGGGACTAATAAAGTGTGTATACACCAATTTCTCAGCTAGGCCTTTTGTCCCAAGGAGTATTGTCGCCCTTTGTATCATCTTGGCATTATGCTATATGCCAAATTAAACTGTATTGATTAGGAAGGTTAATTGTCACAAGGATAGTAAAACCGTGACAAGACGAGTAAGATTACCTTCCAAAAGATAACCAAACCAATCTAAACATAGGAACATTCATACCCTAAACACTTGACTACTTTCCTTATCGTAGGGACAATAAATTCATAAAGATAAGAAACTAGGGTTTGTCCCTAAGGTTCTTAAATGAAGAAACCCTAGGCCTAGCATACGTCAGCTTAAGGAATCTAAACAGATTATTCCATCGTAGGACTTGCGCAACATGTATGAAATCATTTTGTGATTGATTCACAAGGAGAAAAGGGAAAAACCCTCATCAAGGACGGCAAATCCTTACGCAAGTTATCTTGCAAAAAGACGTATTTTTGGATATCCTTCTAAATAAGGAAAATTGTAAACCAGAAACTAGCATATCTAAGGTACCTTAGGGTTAAACAAGTTGGGTATGCCCTACACTAGAATGTAAGAGATCTTGCCAAGTTACAAGACACCTTGGAAACGAGTGCTGATACACTCAAAAAGGAAAGAACACTTCCTTAGCAGTTTTCCATACAACTGGGTTGATTAATGGAAATGTTTGTGCTTGCTAGAGATTTTAGGGCTCTATTTGAATTATGAATTACAAATTAAATAAGTACCTATACTTCAGGTTAAAGGCCTGAAGGGAGAGGCAGCTTCAGTTACCCCCGACTGCCTGCCTGACCCTAACCAAGGGGGTTGTTGACTGCGCCGGGAACGTGAACCGAACCCGCCGCGAGAGGTCTCTCCGTCTACTTGGAGCAGGAGGACGCTTGGGTGCCAGGGGGGGCTCTGGCTGTAAATCCCTTGCCTTCCGGGTCCTACACAAGAGGCTAACGTGACTCGGGATTGGATCTCGAGGCCCGCATACTAGTTGACGGGCAGAAGCTTGGAATAGTGATCCCTGGAGATTACTGGTTAGCCTTCGGGCAGATTATGGAAAAGCCTACGGGCGGAACTCCTTGTATTTCAAAGATAAAATGATGAAATGTTAAAAGAACTTGCTTGATGTTGTTTTTCTATGTCTCGTGATAAGATTACGTGAAGGAACCAGTGCTTAACAAGGTTAATTAAAGAAGCTGATTGTTATATGTCAAATTAATGTGTTAGATAGTTACATAACTAAAACAAACCAAGGAAAGTGCGGAGGATGGGCCATGGGTCCGTCCTACGGTTGGGTGGTACCGATTAGCCGGGAACTTTTCTCAAAAATCTCGAAGAACAGCGGAATGATCATCATCATCAAAAAGAATAACATGAACGATGACCTAGAGTTACGTCTTACCGGATTTACGCTGTTTTAGGGGAACGAAATGGGACTATGCCTTATGGCAGAGAGGTTGAGCTTTGCATCCCTCTCGTTTCCCATTCTCCTTGAACCAAGTGCAGCGTGAATCCGCTTCGGACCTGGCGTTTCTGCGTAAAGTAGTTCGCTCGGGTGTGACGCTAGTTGCTGTTAGCTAATGACCCCTTTAGGAAAACCCTAATTCCGATCGATCCTAAGTGGGAACAGCCAGGATATTTCCGCTACATGGCAGACGCGGGAAGAACTAGATCGCAAAACCCGTAACATTCCATGGGAGTTCCGGGTGGAGCTTTCCAGACATCCTTCCCAATGGACTGCTAAGACGTGTCCTGGATGATACTAGGGGACACGTTACAAAAACCATCTGGTCCATCGGTGCCTTCCTCTCTTGATGATATAATCAAAGGCATAACATATTTGACACTAGAGTCAGTTAAAGCAGAATTGGTGGGAAAATTGAAAGAGCAGTTTGCTTCGACTGCGCCTACTATTTCTTCTAGTGCTCCTACTGCACCTAGGAGTGCTCCTAGTGCACCTAGGAGAGATCGAAGATGTATTTGGTGTGATAGTATGAACCATCAGCATTGCAGGGATTGTGAATCTTTTCAGGATGCAAGGAGGAAGAATTTGGTATTTTGGGGACAAGATGGTAATATTTGGTTGACTGAAACAGGAGCTCCACTTGCTACCAACTTTGGGAAAGGCGGAATGAAGAAGTTAGTGGATTACATGGTTGCGCGTACTTCTTATGTGGCAGCTAGAGGAGATGCTTCTGCATATGGAGTCCAGATTGAGAAAGGATCAGAGAATCAGTCAGCATTATGGACTTATGCTATGGAGACGGCAAATAAGGGAAAAATTCAGCAAACTGTTTTGACTAGTGCAGACTCTAGCATCAGATCTGAGACAGGTTGGGATTCGCATGTTGACAGGTACACTATTTATGCCTACTTGGCTAAGTCTCAGGGAGCAGATGTACTTGTTGAGGAGAAGCGTAAGAGGAATGAAGAAAATCCAAGTGCAGCTAAAAAGACTAGAGGGGGTGAGTTTGTTACTCCACCTACTGCAGGACCGTCTTTGAGACCAGGGCCAGAACGACAGATGGAAGATGCTCAAAAGAAAGAAAAGAGGCAAGATCCTAGAGAGAGAAAGCAGCCAGGGTTTAGATTGATGTCTGATATTGAGACATCTACGGACATGAAGAAAATCTTTAATGACAAGATACTTGGCAGTGAGGTGACTTTTACTATTTCTGAGGTTTTGGGCATCTCAAAAAGAGAGTTTCAAAATCAGTTCCAAGAGGTCCTGAAGAGGAAAAGATATGCATTGCCTACTACTGATACACAGGGAGTTTTGATTGGAGAGTCGGATGAGGATGAGGATGAGGTTATGGTTGAGAATGCTTCTGTTTTTCCACAGATAGAGAAGAGGGTTCAGCCTATGCATTATGCTGAAACTGATGAGCCTGTCTTGATACTGCGTAGTCACTTTTCGTGGAGTCATTGGGCTAGGGCAACTACAGAAACGATGGTAAAAATTGGAGAGAAATAGGTGCCTTATGTTGCTTTGGTGGATCATGGTTCAGAGATTAATCTCATAGTTCATGGAGTTTATGAAAGTAACAGATGGCCTATGGATGTAGAGCATGGGTGGCGTATGAGAGCCGCCAACAACACTGCAGGTGATTTGTATGTTGCCCGTCCCAGTGTCACAGTTTCTATTGGAGATGTAGAGGAGGATTTCCATTTCTTTGTGCAGGATTCATGCTCTTATCCCATAATTCTTGGACAGCCATTCATCACACAGATGCGCATGGAGACAAAGATAATGGATGATGGATCCGCTTATGCACGGATTCGCAGTAAAGATGGCATGAGAGCAGTTCAGTTTATGATTGTGTGTGTGAACCATGTTAGAAACAGGGATACTCTTAGATATGCACCTTTGCCCACTGTGAGGGATTCAGGTTTTCATTAGGTACCGCTATTTCGCGAGACGACAGTGGTACAGAGCGGAGGAGATTGGAGTTCTTGCCTCCTGGCAGCAGTGTTTTCTCCTCCAGTTTTGTTGGGATTTCAGCAAATCGTTCAATGAGCTATCAGAAGACTTCTAAGTTGCCTAGAGCTGCCAGGCAGTACATATGCAGGAAAAAGAATCAAGATTTTCAAGAAAAGAGATGATGAGGATTATGCATTGGAAGAATTTGCAAGATATGACAGTTAATCTTGTTGATGTACCGGAAATATACAATGAAGAGATTGATCTGTTTGTGGATCTTGATGATAATGATCATGGGTAGTTGGCCCATCCGGAGGATGCGCAGGATTAGAGGGGGTGGATGTCATACTGCTACGTATTCGAGATGTGAAATCCACCAAAAAGTTGTGTGTGTGACATTTATTACCTTGTATATACTTAGGTTTTGTGCTTTGCCACTCAATAACTGGTGAAAGAAACACATATGCCACAGAGAGCTTGAAGATTATTGTAGGTAACCATGAGGAACGTTTTGATGATGGTTTTGACATTAAACCAATATCAGAGTCAAATCTATGAGTGCAGGACTCTTGCTTTGTTTCAGATGCAAGTACTCATGAAGACGCTATTTCCATTGCACAATTTGATGGGTGTTTGGAATATTCAAAATTTCTCAAAGATCCTCGTGGAATGCTGAATTATCTTGGCTTGAAGGTGATAAGGGGTTTTGTTTGCTTGTATTGTGATGATCAAGGAAAAGAATTCCAAAGTTTGGAGGCTGTTCGAAAGCATACGATATGAAAGAGCCATTGTAAGCTATGATATGAAGATGAGGGCTTGTATGTTTTTCTAAGGGCCGCTTTTCTAGAACCTATTATGGAAGGAGCTTTTTCAAATGGGGCTTTTTGGGGGGAAAGAAAAAGCTGGAGGATCTCTGCGATTTCGAGGGAGCTATGGGAAAAAAAGGGAGATTTTTTGCTAATGAAAGGGGAAGCTGAACATCAGGAAAAAAAGCTGAAGGGGTTTTTTTTTTTTTTAAACGAGGTTCAAGAAAGGCTACACAGGCTGCCGAGAGTGAAAGGCGAGAAGATGATGTGAACTCAGAAGAGGTGAACTAAGTGAAGGAATTGGAAGCCATGATAAAGCATCGGTGAACTCTGTTGAAGGCGAAGGAAGTCAACGATGATCTCTGAACTGTAAAAAATGATGAAAACGGCATGTCGGATGATTACGCTGATGACAATGATGAAAGTTAGCTGAAGAATGAACGAGAGAGTAAATTAATATGCAAATGAAGTAAAGTAATCATGTCGATGGTTGCTTGTGTGATCAAAGTGAAGAAGAGGGACAACTGAAGATGCAAGGCGATGAAAAAAAAACTGGAGTTAGTGACTTGCAATTAGAGACGAAGAGTGATCATCGGTGAAGGATGTTGTGGCAGAGGTGCTGGAGGATCAGAGGATGATTGCAACGATGAGGCTGCGAAGATCTGGAGGCAGACGCTACTGTGACAAGTGTGCCTAGTGAACACGGACAAAGGGAAGGAAATTTGTCAACAGATGTTGCTGTGAACGGGGTGCTGTCGAGGTAGGACTTTCAGGAATCAAGGTGCGTAGAGGCGAGGGCCATTGGAGGATGGCAAGAAGAAGCTTCTTCTCCTCATCGTCAGCATCATCTTCAGCGTGCTCTATCAGAGCAAACTCAGAACCTCTAGACCTCACAGAGGATAATGTCCGACAAGTTCTACTAGACGCGAGAAGCAACCTCCTACAGATCTTTGATACTTTCGTGGGGATCACAGGTGTGGCAGAATTGGCTGACCTGGATGGGCCTTTCTTGAAGCTTCGATTGAAAGGCCGGTTCTGGCATGGGAGGACCATTTTTCTAGCAAGACTAAGCAACTACCTGCAGAAGCGTATCACAGACATTGTTGAAGTTGGAATTGAAGACGAAGCACAGATTGACGATAGTCCCGCCAATTTTGATTTATGAAGGATAGATGCAGTTGTGGGTGACTTGTCAGTGCATGGTAGTGAGCCCTTATCATAGTAAATCACAACAAGCTATTGCCATTACCAAAAGCAGATAAAACTATGGACTTGCAAACACACATATATCACAAAAGTTTTAAAAAAATGCAGAATTACATGACTGGTTAGGTGGAAAAAGTTTAAACATATCAAACTAAAATTACGGTGTCTTGCAGAAAAGATGACATGACACATGTAGGAAATTCTATTAAGAAGAACAACTCTCTTATGCATTGCAATCTATGGACTGCATGGTCCAGCAAGGGCATAATGTCTCTTCTAGCATTGTATTTTGCCTTATACAGGGTTGTATAGGAAAGAAAGACTTGCTTACAGTTTGCTCGATGAAGATGCTCTTGTTGATATGTATGCTAAATGTGGGAGCCTAGAGAATGGATAAGTTGTCCAGTATAACCTGAATTTGCTTGATTGATCTTCTATCTTGGAATTTCTCAAGGACCTCTGTGGTTGCGACTTTGCTTTCGAAAACCCTTCGACAACCTGTCCTACCAGCGGATAGGGGGACACATTACAAGGAAGCAAGGTTTAACCCACTAAATTCCAAGATGACAACCCAACTTATCAGCCCAAAGCCTAGAGATTTTGGTTCTAATTTTGATGTAAGGAGGTTCCTTGCCCAAAGTTACAAAGGAAGACAAACTGGTAGTGAATAGAGATCAAAAGTGGAATGCTACAAATGCGAAGAGAAGGGTCATATCTCCCCAAATTGTCCAAACCCTAGAAGGTTAGTGGATTGCAAGCCCTTAAAAACTCTATGCAAACGAGAAGGCCACACTACCAAAGATTGTTCCAGCCCATAGCCCTTGTGAAGGCCAACACCATTGATAACCAATGGAAGACCTAAAAAGTTGCCTCCAACTTGGTAGAACTAGAAGTTGTCATATGAATGTGTGCCAAGAAAAGAGAACCAATAGTTCCAAAGGAGAATGTTCTCCTTGCCAAAGCTATGAAGTTCAAGCTCCCAATAGAGCCATGCAAAGATACAGTAAAGAGCAACCTAGTGCCATAAAAGGATACATAGACAAAAACAAAAGTCGAACCAGAGGTCTAGGAGACAAAAGAGGTAGATGTATCTCCTGTGATAAAAGAAGTGGTAATACAAACCTTGCTTGAAGAAAGATGAAAAATGAAAGTGGGTATAGTAACATTCCCTAGTCAATTGGAAAAGCTAGTAGATCCAATAAAGGAATATGACTTGGTCAAGGACCTAGACATCTTCCATCCTAGACATTCTATCAACTACTAATGTTGTTCCCTAGTTGTCAAAAAAGGTTTAAAATTATTCTCATGAAACAATGTGGTCTAAGGATTGCCAACCCTACAACTGTTACAAAATCCAATAGGGTCTCAAAGCTTGTAAAAGAAGTGGATGTACCCAGCACTTTCTTGGATCTTAGCACACTAGAGACTGGTGTCTGGATAGAAGGCTATTTCATTGCAAATGCATTGATGGGTAAAGGTTCTTCAGTGAACATCATGAAGGATATGACGATGAAAGATCTAGGTCTGCAAGGCATGTAACCTACCTAGTGGCTTATCAGATTAGCCAATCAAAGTAGGATCAATCCTTTAGACATCCTCCCATACATCAAGACCACAATTGTTGGCAAAGATTACTGGATGCCATACTTGGTGGTGAGGCTAAACTCTTATGGTACATCTTACCCTTTGTTGTTGGGAAGATGGTCGCTCTTTGAAGCATGACCAAGGATGGATTGGTTCAAAGGTGCCCTAATCCTAGGAAAGGGACCAAATAAAGTGGTGTTGAACTTGTATGATGCTCAAAAAGGACTCTTCTAATGAGGTTGCAAATGGAACATTAGCAAAAGAAGACATTGCCAAATAAATTTTCTCAAAGAAACTAGAAGCATAGTCCTCCCTAGCTATTAGAACCATAAGCCAACTCCCAACAAAAGTGAAGTCATTGTCGATGGGTGAATACCTCCTACCAGAGCTAGGAATGAATTCAAAAATTAGCTCTAATAGTGAAATAGAGACATAGTTGTACTAGTCCCCATGGTATATGGCCACAATTAGAAGCACAAGCAGATACAGAAGTAGAAGTAGAAGATGCAATCAAGTGCCACTTATTCTCTTACATAGCCCCTATAGAGGTAGAGATAGAGTTCAAGAGGATGATGATAAAAGTCAAGGTGTAGATAATGAAAGTGATGTGGAAGAAGCTATCCAACTAGAAGAGGATACTAATGATGAGAATGTCTGAGAGAGGCCACAAAAGTTGAAGATCCCATGTTGTGGGACAGAATGACTATGGTAACCTTTGGATTGGTAAACGAATCTTATCATATGCAAGAGATTTATAACAAGTGGATTAAGAAAAATAAGCCTTTCTTTAGTAGTGGCTCTTGTCACCCTAAACTACCCTTCTTGTGAAAGGATGATGATGATGCACCTTGCCAATAAGCACGAGTCCTACAGCTCGAATGATGGTTTTTGGTATGTGACATTCTTAGATACATTCTCAGAATATGAGTTTTTGAGTCAAGAAGTAATTAACTCTCCAATAAAAATAAAAATAGCCCTCATACCATTTCAACATCCCAAAGATCTAGACGACTCCCCTCTGAAGGTGAAAGTTGGTTCTAGCAGAGCATTAGAAGAGGAGGCCACTCCCTTGGAGGAGTCAGATATGTACCTAGAAGAAATCTCAGGGGGTTCACTATATATATTCTCTATATAACGTGCGTTCATGGCCTATTTATAAATATCATAATCTATGAATTTTTCTTGAATAAAACACAACCCTTTTCTATTCAACCTGTAAGTAACCCCTTTATATGACACCCTTCTATATGTAAAAAATGTATAAAATTTGTCTTTTAAAAACCCCTTATTTTGAACTCACGTTATATATACATATATTCATGAGTGAACCCCCTAAGGAAGAAATCCGCAAGACCTTCATTCCAAAAGTAGAAGGTGAAAAACACAAAACACTTTTATAGCATAAAAAGACATCTCAAAGTGGGCAGTAGCCTTCCAAAAGAGGAGATGTTGACCCTTCATAACCTATTGAAGGAGAACCTTGATGTTTTTGCTTGGTCTTACAAAGACTTAGAGGGGATTGATCCCATTGTATGTCAACAATGCATTGATCTAGAGCCTAATGCTAAGCATATACGACAATGATAGAGGTGCATGAATGCAAATGACTCCGCTCTAGTGAAAGCAGAGTTGTTAAAGCTCCTAGAAGCCAAATTCATCTATTATGTGGCCAATGATGCATAGGTTTTGCCCATTGTGGTCATACCTAATAAGAGTGGAAAGTTGGGGATCTATGTGGACTTCCAAAATCTAAATTCCAAAACAAATAAAGATCATTTTTCTATCCCCTTTACTAACCAATTGTTAGGCAATCATGTGCAAATTGTAGAAGAAGACCCAGTCCAGGACAACCTTTACACCATAATGGGATACCTATGCCTGTAGAGTGATGTCGTTTGGGCTCTATAATGCCCTTGCTACTTTTAGTGAGTCATGATGGATGCACTCTAAAATCACCTGCATGATTTCATTAAGGTATATCTAGATGATTTCTATGTCTTCAATCCCCACTTTGTAAGCATTAGGGATACTTGGAGCAGTGTCTTGATCAATGCCAGGAGTATGAGATCTCTCTGAACCTTGACAAATTCATCTTTGGATTCTCTTTAGGCATTCTATTGGGCTATATTGTCTCTACACAAGGAATAGCAACAGACCTTACCAAGATTGAGAAGATTCTAGCCCTAATTGCACCAAGAAACCTAAAACATTTGAGAGGATCTCTTGGCCATGTGGATTACTATAGGAGGTTCATCACGCATTTTGCAACAAAGGAAATCCCCCTACACAGCTCTTGAGAAAAGATGCAAAGTTTAATTGGATAGATGATTGCGAAGAAGCCTTTAATTCCTTGCCTCATCAAAGTACTTATATTACATCCTCCTGATTGCCCAAAGAAATTTGATGTGCACACCAATGAATCAGTAGAAGGCCTAGGGATAGTCCTTTGCCCAAAAGGCTCCTCAAAGCTTGATCACCCTATCTATTATGCAAACTAAAAAGCAATTGATAGGGAGAGAAACTATATAGTGATAGAGCTTCAATGCCTTGCAATGGTATTTCCCCTAGAGGAGTTTTAACACTACCTACTATCACCGCACTTCAAGTTTTATGTGGATCATGAAGCTCTATCCTTCTTGATGAATAAGGGAAATGTTAAAGGAAAAATGATGAGATGTATCCTTCTATTCTAGGAGTTTGATTTTGAAGTGGTCACTAAACCTAGTCATTCCCATGTCCTGGTTGATCATTTGCCTCTCGCAGATCCCTGAGACTAAAAAAGCGAAGTAAGATGATCTTGACCTCCCTGATATAGCTCTATTTCTAGTAGAGATTGTGACTCCATGGTATGAAGACATTGCCAACCTCTTGTCCACACAACAGTACCCTTTGGCATCTGTAGTAGAGAGAAGAAGAAGCTTATATTGGAATCAATCCCCTACATCTTGCTAGGATGTGCTTGTACAAGAAAGGTAAAGGTAAAGTGTTGCAAAGGTGTATTGTAGGAGATGAGATTGGGATCGTGCTAAAAGCATGCCATGATGAGCCATGTGGAGGATACTTTACTAGGAGAAGCAATGGCTAGGAAGGCTCTATTTGTAGGATATTGGTGGTGAACCCTCCACCAAAGTATTCATGATTATTGTAAGCGCTATGATACCTAGCAATGGGTAGGAAAGCCTACCAAAATTGGTGTCATGTCCACTATGGCCCATCCTTCTCCTAAAGCCATTTGAGAAGTAGGGCATCGACTTCATGCGCCCAATCAACCCTTTAACCAAAAGGAAATATAACAATTACATTTTGGTATATACTGATTATGTAACGGAGTGATGTGAAGCCAAAGCTCTCAAGCAAGATGATGGCAACAATGTGGCTTTATTCTTGTACAATAACATTATCACCCCTTGCTTTGGTAGTCCCTTAGAGCTTGTTAGTGACAAAAGGCACCTACTTTCTAAATAAGATCATGGAAGAGGTAACAAAGATCTACAAGATCCACCATCATAAGTCCACACTCTACTACCCTAGAGCCAACGGCCAAGTTGAAGTCACCAATCATATCCTCTATTCTATCTTGACAAGGACATGTTGAAATGCACAAATCTAGAGTATGGCAATTATGGAGGATGGAAATCAAATACAATATTCATGATGACATGGAAGGAATGTATGTTACTCAAGTAAATTAGGTTCCAAGATGGAAGCTTGGGCTCATAAACACAATCTTGAGAATGAGACACAATGACACTAACACTAGAGTGAAATGACAAATGACAATGATATTACATCAAATAATAAGAAAGTACAATACTTTATAAGCTCATGATGGTTCCCTTTTTCTCCAGTTTTGCTTGTGGGATTCAGGCATCTCTTCCTAGACTACTTGCATTTCTCTTGTCCATTGCTCCATACAAGTCATACAAATGGGTGTGATTGCCAAACTCTTAATACCCCTCCTCAATCACAACTAAGAAGGTACACATGTGTGTAGAGGCTTTAGTGAACAACCACCTACAAAGTGTGGGCACACCACAAACATGGTAATCATCTAGAGGCTGTCACAAACAAGACTAAGTATGGACACCAAAAACATGGTGGACATCCAAAGGCTATAACAGAGGCTTCATAAAGTTTACAGAGGCTCTAGTGCCATATGTTACATGAGGAGTTTTACAAATCTTATGAAAGCAGCACTAAGGCAAGTGAGATTGGATTTTAAAGGTCTTTTTTGAAGCAGAAAAGAGCATGGGAGGCCATAAAATACCAAATTTTCATGCAGAATGAAATGGTTGTAGATCAATGAGCTTGAGTTTTCTAGATGGAGTTCCATGCCAGGATCCCAACGCAAGTCTCAGTTCATTGATCAGAGTCCATTTGACACCTCATTTTATCCCTGCAAGGTTTTGCATTATGAAGCAGCTATATGATTCGAAAGTCAAAAAGTGCATGACAGTGGCTAAGGTTATAGATTTGGACATCACAAAGCTAGTCATCCAAATGGATCTCAAATCCAAGCTCATTTGCCCCTCTGAAAGTGAAAACACCACTTAGGCTAAAGTGTGAACACGAAAAATTGAATTGGTGTCTTTAAAACCAAAGCTCAAAGCTTAAATGAGCTTTATGATTTGAAAGAGCACAACTTCTCAAAACATTGGGGGGGAGCACCATTTTTTCGAGCACCCCAAATTTATCACTTTTTAATCAAATTTTTGTTGTATACTATCTTGGAAATCCTCTAGGCAGCACTGCTACATCAATTCCTTACCCTTCATCGCTCGTAGAAATGATTGAAAATGATATACTAGAAAAGAAGATTTGATTTTAGTCTTTCTCTCTTCTCTCTCCTCTCTCCTCTCTCTTCTTGTGATTTGTTATCATGGATTAATGTAAAAGAGAGGGGGATGGGCTGAGATGGACGTTTTTGATCATGCAATTATGGAGTGGAAAGGGACGTGAATCATCGTTAGTGGGGCTGTAAAAAAGTGTTAGTGGGCCTCCAAGTTCAAAAAATGGGCATCATAATGATTGGTTTTATGAGAAAAATGTAGATTTTATTGTTTTATGATCAATTATTGTATGAAATGGTTAGCAGTAATTGTATTTGATTTCCCATACTGTGATTCATCAATAATATTGAAGGAATCATAAAAAATCAGTCGTATAATAATTTTATGTTAAACATACAAAATCGGAGAGACTATGTGGTTTAAGGAGAAATATGTGATTTTTGGAATTTTGGTGTGCATTTTCCATTCCTATGAGTTGAAACATGCTAAGAAAATCATTTTCAATAAGTTCATTCAATGTAAACTAGAAATTTAGTCATTATCAGTAATTTTCTATAAATAAATAGAAAAAAATAAGAAATTTTTGCAAAATCTAGGTTTTTAGTATCATAAAAATAAGAAAAAATAAGGTTTACATTTATGAATGTATGATAGAACTTAAGCATAAGATTTATCCTTAGTTCAGTATTATCTCTTTGTTAGAGTGAGTTTTTATCGCTTTTAATAAAGAAAAATGCATTAAAAACCATGCCTTACACTTATCAACACATGAAAATTTTGAAATGGTAGGGAGTAGGGGGTTGTTGAGTTGATAAAGTACATTTAATTTTGATATTTCATGATGCATATCATATCGATTTCGTGGTTGTTTAAAACTTACAAGGACTAGTAGCACGAGAAAGCTTGGTACTAGCCCTAAGCAACGATACACCATGGTAGGAAAATAATCATGAAAAGAATTATCTTCACACTTTCATGTTGCTGATTTTCAATGAATAAATGTGTTTAAGCATGATGGTCATATACACACTTGCATTGATGCACCATATGGTATCATATCCTAGATGCATAGCACATGTTTGTATGAGTGATGACTAACCTTGAGAGTGAGGTATCCCAAGCTATAGGGCTAGATATTCGGTTCCTTGGAGGTTATTTGGTGAGGTTTATCTATCATCTCTTCAATCATCTACTTGAAAGAGTGGAATTTGTTTCGAATGTGTTTTATGTTCAAAGTGCATCTTGGGGCCAATCCCCAAGGTGTAGGAGAGCCATAGTGGAGCCATAGTGATCAGCTGAGGGGTGCTCCCTTTGTGTGTGCTACATGGCGTATAACACTAGTATGTTTATTGACTCCCTTTGAGGAGCAAGTAAAGAATTATTCATTAGACTAAAAAAGCATACAAATGCAAAATTCTTAAATGCTCTTGGCCGTGAGGCTGTGTGGAGTGGTTTTAGGTGAGTAGTAGAGGCCTGACTAGTGCCTTAGAACCAGTGTCGTGGGCTTGTTTTGGGTCCTGAAAGGTGGTGCATTTGCTGGGAGCTACTAATAAGTAGCGGTTTTGGAATCTTGATCAATAGGGACTAGTTTATTAGTGTATGCTAGAAGGCAGTGAGATACATTCAAAAGTTCGTTAAGCCGAGCTTCAGAAGCAAGAAAGAGCTGAATGGGATAGATGGCAGGACAAAATCATTAGAAGATGTCCTCTACAAAGGAGTGGTCCAATATCCCTATAAGGAGGGGTCTTAGTAACCCTAGCTTGATGCATAATTCATTAGGAGGAGGAAGTTCTAGCACTTTCCCCCTTCCAATTAGTCCGTCCACTTCGAGTGGAGTAATAGTCTCAATCATTCAAACTCCTTTAGCGAATACGGGTGCCACCATGGTGCAACCCATTGCAATGCCAATAGGGACATCGAACTTGCTAGCCTTAGGGTTTCCTCTACCTATTTTTAATGGGTTAGCAGAGAAAGATGCAAAACTTCATATCAATGAATTCTAAAAGTTAATGTTTAACTGTCGAATTCAAGATGAAGGACACTTGATGATGTTCTTTAATATTACTTTGAAAGGATGAGCTGTAGTATGGCATCATAGCTTAGAAGTTGGAACCATAATTGCAATTGACTTCTTCTTTGTGGCCTTTTGAAGAGAGTTTTGTCCTGAAAAATGAGAGATCAATATTCGCTACATGTCCTCAATGTAACATGCCACGAACCTCACGAAAATGTTCGTCGGTATGCCAAGAAACTGAAGGAAGTATTCCATAAGTTGCAAACCTATATTCCTATTCCAACTGCTACTCAGTTGTAAAACTTTTTGAATGGGTTAGACATTAACATTCAAGTGCAGTTGAGTAGTATTGCTCTTGCTAACATTGATACTGCTATTACAAGGGCAAAGGAGGTAGAATTGCGATTACAAGAGGCCTATACCTCCAGGGAAAATTTGAATTCTAGTCTAGGTGTTGAAAATATATTAGTGTTGATGAATGGCCGTCAAGGGATACCCATGAATCCTCCTAATGGGAGAGAAAGCATGATTCAAATGTGCCCATGTTGCCCGCTCCTCCTAGTGTGGCCATGCCTATGGCTAGCTAGATGGCTCCACCAAATGTTGGAAGCCAAAGGATAAACCCTACCATTGTTCCAGGAAATCAATAGTCGATTCCGACAACCAAGTGGTCATAGGCCAATGGAACAACATGTAGATGGTGGTGGCTATGAGTCAAGTGCCTCGAATGTCCTTGGCAAAGTTAAGGATATGATGGAGCACTATACTGACATGATCACCAAAAAATATAGGTAAATAGTTATTGATGTCAATTTCCCTAAGAAGCAATAGAATTCGATAGGGAATTGATGTCATGAGAAGAGGGTGGCCCCTCAAGATTCACCTATAAGTGGCGCAACGGCCAACATTTCCCGAGGAATTATCCAAATATTGAATGCAACATATGTGGGAAGTTTGGCCACCTAGCTAGTACGTGTTGGAGCAAGAATAGTTCTCTCCAGTAAGGAAGTAAACAGCCATGTATGGTTAATCATCGAGCGCAAGGAAATAATCTCTAGCAAGATTAGTTCTCTCTAGCAAGGAAGTAAACAACCAAGTCCGGTTAATCATCTCAAGCATAAGGAAATAATCTCCAGCAAGATGAGGGACCATAACAAATATTATAGAGAGGGAAAGGTATTGTAGAGGAGCTACCTAGTGGCACTAGAGTTGGCCTTATTGAATCCGTTTGTGTCAATGGCACTGAAACTTCTAATCTGCAGGTCATTATGAAGGTCAAAAGGGTAAAGAAGTCGATAAAGACAAGGTAAAGCCTATTGAGTGAAACCCTAAGCAAGATGATAAGGGGATGCAAGTCCTTAATAATATGGAAGGCCAATCTCTAAAGACCATAGATAGTAAAGCTGACCCCCCAAGAAGGATAAGGAATTGTTAAAGAAGAAGGAAAAATCCAAGAAAGAGGCACCAAAGCCGATCCAAAGACCAAAGGAGAGAATGGTATGGCGAGAAAAGCAAGATCTTACTAGCTATCATGAATTAAATTTTGTGAGTTCTCTTTGCGAAGTTAAGTCAGATGTAAACCTCCTGCAAGTAATTAAGTTGTCTCCAAGAGTGTATAGAGAATTTAAGAAGATTCTTCGCATTGGGTACACAATTGAGACCTTGGGAATAGCACAAGTGGGAGATGATTGGTTTGAACATGCTAAAAAGAATTGTCCAAGGGTAGCAGCATATGTTGATACAATATTAGTGGACAAAGGATCTTCTGTTAACATAATGAGTTCAGAATTGATGTTGGAGAGGTTGGGATTAGAAATAAAAGAAGATGCCTCCATAATTCTCTAAATGGCGAATGATAGTTTAAGACAAACTAAAGGGTGCATTACTAAAGTTCATGTGATCGTTGCGAGTGTGAATTGCAGCCCAGAATTTAGGGTCATTATGTTTGTGGGCCAACCTAGCTATCAAGTATTGCTAGGTAGGCCATGGATCTTACAAGTAGACTATTAGGTTGATATATCTACTAGTCTGTTGATCTTTGGCAGAAGTGCTAGATGTGTAGTAGTAGATGCCTATCTTGAAACTCCTAAAAGTGAGAGAGTTCATTTGTCCTCATCAAAGTTAGACACATTAGATGCTCCATCTGCTAGTGACTCATCGTCAAGTGATGAATCCAATGAGGGGTCCACTACAAAGGATATCTACCAAGCAACCTTAAATGAGCCAATAGAAGCTCAAGAGAGGAGAAGGGATGCAGATGTAATTGAGTTAGACCTTGGCACGTTGAATGATTCATGGCCAATCAAATTAGGGTCCATGGTTAGTTTGGAAGAAAGGAAGGACTATATGTCCTTGATTTAGGAATTCTATGACATCTTTGCTTGGAGTTATGATGAGCTAAGAGGCATTCCTCCTAGCCTTAGAGTTCATACTGTCCCCTTAAAAGGAAGGTAGCTGTCCTATGTGTCAAAAAATGAGACGTATGCCTTTCGAATTAAGGGATGGGCTATCCGAGAAATTGACAAAGCTGCAGAAAGATGGCCTGATATTTTTGGTTCAACACATAGAATGATGTTTGCTAGTTGTTATCAGGAAGAATAAGAATAATAAGATTCAACTTTGCATAGACTTTAGGGAGCTTAATAACTAGACGATTAAGGATTACTATCTGTTATCATTCATTGACTAGATTTTGGATCAATTAGCGGGTAGGGAATTTTATTCATTTATGGAATGCTTTGTTGGATATAATCAAATGGCTGTTGCGGAGGAAGAAAAATTAAAAGTGACGTTTATTACTATCTTCGGTACTTTTGCATATCATGTGATGGCCTTTGATTTATGCAATGCGCCTGGTTCTTAGCAACGTACAACTCATAAGATTTTTGGTGATATATCCCCAGAGGAATTAAAAGTCTTTATCGATGATTTGGGGACAGTCACCACAAGAAAAAGGAATTGATTATTCTAATGAAATGTTTTGAGCATCATAGACAGTTTTGCATTGCTCTTAATCCTAAAAAATATGTATTTGGGGTGCCTTATGGGTTGTTACTGGGCCATGTGGTTAGTTCAGCCAGTATTGCGGCTAACCCTGAAAAAATAATTGTTATAGTCGTTATGAGCCCGCCATGTACTCCAAAAGAGGTACACAACTTTCTGTCATCCGTGGGATATTATCAAAGATTTATCAACTTACTAGCAAAAAGAGCATTGCCATTGACAAACCTCCTATCTTTTAACTGTTTATTTGAGTGGAATGAAACCTATCAAGTATCCTTCGAGGATGTGAAGCAAGAACTAGCAAAAGAACCAATCCTAAAATAACCCACAAGAGGTGAAGTTTTCTATATATTTTCAAAAGAAACAAGGCATAGTATTAGCTGCTGCTATTTAGCCTAATTTTGAAAAGAAAAATGGTATCATCCAATCACCTTCACTAATCGGAAATAGGGGATATGTGAAGTCAATTATACATACATGGAGAAATTGTGCCTTGGAATGGTCTTTGCGACAAAGAAATTTAGGCGTTATATTCTCTATGAGAAGGTGGTATTTCTCATGAAGGTAGAAGAACTTAGATTGTTGCTAAACAAGTTGTAGCCACCTGATCATTTAGCAAAGTGGTTAATCACTTTACGGGAGTTTGATTATGAGATCAGGAGCAAGCCACCGAAGATGCAATGTATTATGGAATTTCTTGTGGATTTCAAGGAGCTAAAGGAAATTTTGGCTAAAGGAAGTGATATTATTGAAGGTCTATTTAAAATCAATACAGCTTCCATTCCTTCTTAGTATGCAGCTGTAACGCATTATGTATCTACAGGAGGATTTGGGGTTGTTTTATTTATCAAAGTATGAAAAGAGGAAGATCAAGCAACAAGCATTATACTTTTTGATTATAGTAGGTTTTTTTTAATTAGAGAGGAGTAGATGACATTTATCATCGATGTGTAGTACCTGATGAGGTACCATTCATTCTTGAGGAGTGCCATGATTCAGTATATTTGGGGGGCACTTTGCTGACTGGCTTGCCGCCCAAAAAGCTCTCTATGCCAGATATTGGTGGCCATTGATTTTCCAAGATGCTTTCAGTTATGTTACATGTTGTGATATCTATCAAAGACATGATGTGAGGTAAAATTATAAGTGACGTATAAACCCTACTTTGGTTATGTTACCCTTATAAAAATGGGGTAATATTGATTTTGTGGGACCAATATACCCTTCATCGACTATGGACAAGTGGTATATTATTGTAGTGACATACATTAAGAGAAATATGGACTCTATTTTTTGCCTAATCAGGGGTTTCTCTCATCTCTCTCTCTCTAAAAAGAGATTCCAAAATAATATTATAAAAAGAGAGCTTCTACAATCAACCAAATCTCATATTTGTATTTTCAATAGATTTCACCTATTATTTTATTCCCAAAAATTGTAGGATAATATCATTTTTTCTCAAAATCCTCACAAAACTAAAAAATAACAATTCTATTTTCTCTAAAAATGGAGCCAATCATTGATATACGACTCTTTAATGCCCTCATGACATTTCAACATTAAAATATATTAGAATCATTCTCATTCTCACTTCTTAAAAGGATAAAAGTTTAAAAACGATATAAAATGACGTACACATCATATTATAAGATTATTTTTTACCTATAGACCCCTTTTAAATCGAGAGTTTCCTTGTAAATTTTTATCTTGTTTGGACAAGTATAGGCCTATTTTTGGGCATTTTTTTATTTCCTCTGAAAGCTCTACTTTTGTCCCAAATTTAGTTTACTCTTCTCCTTCCCTCCAAAATATGGTTTATGGCAGACAATTTCTTCTGAAGTATCATGGAGGAGTAGTTTTGATACCATTTACTAAAATCAAATAATCTATATCTACAACACTCTCTATCCTACTACAAGCAATCTCCCTATTCAATACTATGCTACAAGATATCTTCCTCTTCAATAGACTATACTACAAGCAATCAAGTGACAATAGAGGTATCTTTATTTTTTAAATCTTTGTGATGTTACTATTCTTCATAGTTGTTGTTTAATCCTTAAGCATCAATTCATAGAGAGAGAGAGAGAGAGAGAGAGAGAGAAGGGGGGGAAAGAGAGAGGACAGTGTGAGATGAACTAAGAAAATAAGTGATAGAGTGATAGAGAGTAAATTAGGGCAAAAGATAAGATGATGTTATTATTCTCCACTAGCCAAGCTTCTGTATAAATGTGTTTAAATATCTTTGATCAATTCTTGTTGAGAGAGAGAGAGAGAGAATATTTTGGATAGAACAGAAGATAAGATTTGATGCTAATTAGAGGTAGATTAAAAGCTAAAAATATAGACTCATTAGGGATTAATTAGGGTCTATCATGATTGAAATCAAGAGAAAGAGACAATATCCAACTGGGTAAAAAAGAACACATATATAGTGAATCAAAGGGGTGTAATTGTGTGATTTGAATGCTAATCCAAGTTAAAATTGGCATGCATTTTTCTTTGCAAAATGCAAGCGCATGACGTACCAAGAGAAAGAGAGATATTCACTTTCAATTGGAGGATGAATATGCACCAATGTTCAAAAGAACTGTGGAAATGTATGATGTAATAAGATACAGGATGCAACAATAAAGAAATGTAGGGGAAAAAAATGTGGACCTTTTGGTTGATGGGTGCATTTATCCACCCAATCCACTCACTCAAAGGCCACCACAATTTGAAGGACTTACATCATTTGTAAAGTTTGTTTATGAGGGCAATGAAGGAATGTATGGATACACATGCAGACTTGTCACACAAGGATTAATAGGGGTTCATCAAGCCTTGACAAATATGCAAACAAGATTACAAGGGAATATGTAGTCTTTGATGGAAAATGATAGATTATTGGTTGAGAAGGATAGGGAGAACCAGAGCCTACAACAAGCAATGTCTGTCATTGAAGATGCTATGCATGCTACACACATGTAGAATATGGAGTTACAATATAAAGTTATCAACTTGGAGAAGCAGAATTGAAACATAAAGAGGAAGCTCACAAAAACTTTGGAGATTGGGCCCACTTTAAAAACCAAAGAAGCATGCCGACTCATCTGATTAGTTAAACCAATTCACTAATTAACCAAAGAAAGTGGAGAATATCATAGATAGATATATGCTCATTTTGCTACAATGAGAAACATGTTCCCTTATGCAAAGAATGATACTATTGCTAAAGTCCTAAGCAAGGATATGGTAAAAAATGCATTGGAAAATTGTAAATTCAAGGACATTGTAGATGGTGTTGCAAGTGAACATCTTAGGGATGTGAGCAACTTGTTTACTACCACAAATGCCCATGGATTATGTGACAAGGTGGGAATGAGTTCTGAGTCATACAGTATGCTCTATCAACATTTGGATACAGGTTTTAAGCAAGTCTTCAAAACTAAGCAAGTAATGCCTCTGCCAAAACCATTTCACATCAAGAAGGCTAAAAAACAACTAAATGAGAAAGTTTTAGAAATAATTGGTGAGCCTAGACATCTGAAACACACACACATATTGAAGTATGGTTCCAAAGAATTTGCCTTTGTATTGAATGCATCCAACAACTTTTTATTGGATATATGTAGGGTTCAAATTGTTATGGTCAAGTTCTACAATATGTCTATGGAAGAATGTGGTTTGTCATCAAACTTGATAAGAGTGAGATTCTTAAGGGGCAAAAACTTGAACGTGTGAGTATAACACTTATTGAATCAAGCATTGGATCTCAACATTGATGAAAACCATCCTTTATACTTTAGTGTGCAATCAAAGAATGAAATATGGTGACTTGCATCATTTGAAGTACCAAAGGAGGACCATGAAGTACTTAAAGTTTTTTTTAACCTTACTAAGATACCCAATGTTATTCAATAGCAAAATAATGGAGCAATTTTACTCACTGAGGGGTTTGGGGACTATCAAGTTGAATAGCCTCTTTCAGGTGATTTCAAAACATTGAAGTGTATGTTTAATTTATCAAATACAGCGAATGCAAAATTTATGTGCATATACATACAAACTAGGAAGAAAGGGAAATATGGAAAGAAACAATGGCTTGCCAAGGCAAGACAACAAGGTGCTCCAACATGTGATCAGAAAGTCATGAGAAATGGAATGCTAGTTCTAGTGGATCATAAATGGCATCCTATTTTGAAAATATCACTAACAAGGGTTCACTTTTGCAGATTGCATTGTTTGGTTAGAATAATTCAGAAGCTAGTATATGAACATATATGCTTTGCATATAAGATGCGGCCTCCATTAGAAGTTGATGCTACATGCAAGTAGATAGAACAAGTCCTTTCTGAAATTGAATTACATGGGGTCCAAGTAGAAATAAAAAGGAGAAGCACAAATCTGGCAGGAGTAAAAATATCCCTTGTAAAACATGCTTTGGTTGACCAAGGCTAGGAAGTTTATATCTCCACCTTGAGATGAGGAAGAAAATATACTTGTAAAACATCCATAGAAGTATGAAGCATGGAAAAAGTTGTACCTTGTTGTTCTCTAGATTGGAGCAATGGGGGATGAGCGAGGATTGAGAAGGCACAAGTGTGGATACACCTAGATAGATTAGCAGCTCTCTTGCAAAAGTTGAGGTTTAGGGATGGTGACGGCAATACAATTTAAAGAGATAGTTGCTAAATTTCATAAGTCCATGGTAGAGGCATGGACTACAAAAAACATAACACACTACATGGTCAGTATTGTCACCACTACAAAAAAAAACATCTTTTCCAATTAGTTTGTGTTTCTAATCTCTCTTCATGTGAAACATATACTTGAAACACATGGTCCATACTTTGCACATCAAGGAAGTTTGGTAGTATGGTCAACTCAAGGCATGAAACGATCTCATTGGTAAGCTTACTATGCTTTTTAGAAGGCAACTAATCATGGAGGTGGCATTAATGATTCCAATTCTATGAGGCAATTATTTCAATGGTGGTATAGGAGATTAGAGATATGATACAAGGAAAAAGAAAATAAATCCAAAACCTCTCAAGAAAAATTTATAAGTAGGGCAATATATGAAGTGAGAAAAGCAATATATGAAAATAACACAGCTAGACAACACCACACAGAATGGTTGGCAACCCAAGAGAGAGATGGCAAGAAATTGAGACCTAGATAAAGATAACAATTTTGATGCATTTAGAGTCTACAAGAGAGCACAGGTACTAAGGATATGACACATCAATACTCCTATCTTTAACATGAGATGTCTGATAAAATTTGTTTAAAATTTCAAAGGTTTGTCACTATGTTTTTCAAAGTCGATTTTGAACTATGTTTTTTTATTATGAAAATTCAATTTCAAAATCCTAAGACAAAGATATGAAAATTCTAAACCTTGGAACATTCATTGGCCTAGAGAGAGGGGGGTGGCATGAGACAATGATGCCAGGAGGCATATTCCACGGTGGATTCCGTGAGGTTTTACGGTGGATTCCGTAAACTTAGATGACCGGGGCTCATACGCAAAGAGGATTCTTTGTGCGAGAAGTTGATGGGGACGCCTGTCCTTTTCGGGCGTTTCATTAATTTAGTGTGTACATGGGTGATTCCATAGCGGGTGATTCCGCAAAATGCATATTAAATTAATAAACGTTTATGAGTTTAGAGTGCGCACTCGTAATAAATTAAGGTTAGGATTTATTTCTAACCAGTTGATTTATTTATGTAGCTGAAGACTGCTAGGTATTCACTTTTGTCGGTTTAATTGTGTTATTTTACTAACGATTGTGAATGCTTCAGTTGATGTGTAGAGATAGCAGCAGTGGCGGAGGAAAGCATTGGAGTCTAGCGAGTTTTCGACCTTTCGATTATATTTTGATAGGCGCCACGCCTATATTTTGATTATGTCTATAGAGACATCGATTATTTATTATTATTTTGTATGCGCTTATGCGCCTGGATATGTTATTTTTATTTGGACATTGAGATTGGGCGTGTCAGACTCTTTGGGCACCGTCCATTAGCTTTATTTTCCTATTTTTGGTAGAAAGCAAACTCAAAAGCTAAAAGCTTGTATATTTTTGTAATTGGGCTATTTTTGAGCAAAAAGATTGAAAATATATATTAAATACATGCTTTGTGAAGCGCTCACACAAGGCATGGGGGAGATTCAACCCAATTTGTCTCTTGTCTCATGTCGTGCTTGCTTTCTCATTGGTTTTTGTGCTAAAAAGTAGAGTGCTTTGTTCTTGGGGACCTTTGGGAATTCACTACGTGAGCTACCTGCGTCCGATCTGCGCACCAGTGGTATCAGAGCGGAGCAGAGATCAAGGGCTTTCAATCGCTACCAATCTCGGGCGAAGGCGGAGCTCCAGGAACAAACGGCCTCTACAGTCAATCTCGTCGCGAACCGTCGATACAGGCAAACTTCTGGCGATCAAGAACCCCTGTTTCCACTCTCAGATCGCGAAGGACCACTCTCTGTCGGCGGAGGACCACTCCCTCAACTCCATGAACAAGTCGTGATGAACAGTGAGAAATTTCTTATCTTCTTCATTAACAAAGCTTAAGTACAAAGCTTAAGAACTTAAGAGAAGCTTGATTAGCAACAAATCGTCAAGTCGTGATCAAGAGAAGGACCCCCGAAAATTGCGCGGAATCAAAACGGCCCCCCCCCCCCACGATTGAAAAAACGGCGGACTTACTGATCTTCTTAAGCTTATTAGCTTAAGCTTATTTATTAAGCTTAAGTCATTAAGCTACTCTCAAGTCAGACAAGGCAGAGAAGTCACCAAACTCCGGGTCCTGCGCATCAGAAGTCAAGTTTCGCAAGTCGACACTAATCAAGTACTGCAAGTCCTGCAAATCGGCTAAGTCCAGCAAGTCAACAACCCTGCAAGTCTGTTAAGTCTGCAACTCTGCAAGTCAGACTAAATCAAAACTGACTAACGCTCGAAACTCCTAGAAGACTTGTTCGTTTGCAAAAACTCTGAACTGGAAAGTTGTTCGCAGCAAGCTGTTTTACCTATCTGCAAGTTCGTTGAAGTACTTTCAGCAAACGGAGACAGAAATATTTCAGAATTTTTGAAAATTGAAGAAGAAAATACCCAAAAAAAAATACATAGCCTTGTAACCCCAAATTTGAGCTACGCTCATCCCGCTAACTGATTTTGAGTGAGAAAGGTTTGTTGAGTTTTACAGGATGACTTCCCCACATATGGATGATCCTATGGCTGAAGATGACCTACCCGAGCCTACCATGGAGCAAAAGCTGGATCTTATCATGTTACAATTGGACGAAGAGCGAAGAGCTAGGCAAGCCTTGCAAGCGCAATTGACAAAGCTACAAGGAGCGTCCACTGATAAAGAAGAACCTCAAGCTGAAGATTTGATACGCCGTACCATCGACGCCACTCTTGAAGCACAAACCATTCACAAGGAATCCAAGATAAGTAAACGAAGTTTCAAGTTTCGCACTTTCAATGGCATAAGAGAAGGAAAGACTGTTTTATCATTCATTAGCCAGTTTGATGACTATTTCCATGAGGAAACTTATCCTGAGAAAGATAAAATCAAGTGTGTTACTAATCATCTGATAGATAGAGCATCACTTTGGTGGACTGTCATCCGCAAGAGTATAGAATGTCCTGCTACATGGGAAGATTTCAAGAAGAAGTTTATGCAAAATTTTCTACCACCGCAATTTCATGAGAAGGCAATCAAGCAATGGGATTTACTCCAACAACGCGACCGTGAGCCTATTCCACAGTATACAGAGCGTTTTTGGAATGCACTTCTACAGTTACGCATGCTTGAAGACGTACCAGAGACGACACATAACCGGAAGTACATGTCTGGACTTCTTGGACATTACTACGCTGAGGTGAATATGTTCAAGCCTGCTACTCTTGAAGATGCCATCTCCTTAGCTCACGACACTGAAGATAAGTTACGTGGAAGAGATCGACGACCACAGCCATTCCAAGCAAACGGTAATTATGGATCTAAACAATTCAATTCCAATTTCAGAAGGTTTAATCCAGGTCGTTTTTCATCACCATCTTTCCGCAAGAATTGGCCTAAACCACCCGCATTACCATCCACTGTCAATCCAAATCCTAAGCCTATCCAACAAGCAAATTCAAATATACCCAGACTCCCAGCCATTGCAAATAATGTGACCAAAGCCAAGCCCATCGTATGTTACAAGTGTCACCAGCCAGGCCATCTCGCAGCAAATTGTCATTCAAAGAAGCCATCAGCACATATCAACTACCTTGGAGCTATGGACGAGGACGAGCATGAGGATATGCCGGACTTCACTGAAGAAGAAGACGATCCTACTACTACTTCCGACACTTTACCAGGTATGCCTACTTTACATTCATTGTTGACTATGAAATGTATGGTGCATGGAAAAGAAAGAACTGTATTGCATGATGACAGTAGTACGCATGATTTTATTTCAGCAAAATTGGTAAAGGAATTGAAATTGCATACTGTACCTACGCACTATCGCATAAAAGCTGCATTTTTAGGCACTAGGTACAATGGCACACAAGAAGTTCAAGATTTAGAAATTCAAATTGGTCCATATATTGAAAGAAGAAATTTCTTAGTTGTCCCATTACAGTCTAGCGACATTATTCTAGGAATGCCATGGAGACACCAACATAATCCTAATATAGATTATTCCACACACACAATGAATATAAATTTTCAAGGAAAATCTATTACCTTATTTGGTATGCATGCATCTCATATGTTTCCACTGCTTTCGCATACTCAAGCAAAACGTGCACTACGCAAGAATACTAAATCATATCTCATTTGGGTGAATGAAATACACGCAAAAGAAACTCATATGCACCCTAGACATAAGGAATTTCTTGCATATTTTAAGGATTGTTTTGCAGAAGACCTACCACCAGGTTTA
This sequence comes from Lygodium microphyllum, assembly GCF_053477565.2. Classification (NCBI taxonomy): domain Eukaryota; kingdom Viridiplantae; phylum Streptophyta; class Polypodiopsida; order Schizaeales; family Lygodiaceae; genus Lygodium; species Lygodium microphyllum. The sequence goes on along the minus strand of NC_141163.1, from coordinate 86,872,229 downwards.
CCTCCATCACGTCCAGAAGACCATAAGATTGACCTAATACCTGGCACACAACCACCTTGCAAAGCCCCATATAGGCACAATCAAATAGAGCAAAAAGAAATCCAGAGTCAAGTAGAAGAATTACTAAATAGAGGTTTAATTCGACCTAGCAGTTCCCCATTCGGTGCACATGTGCTCTTAGTCAAGAAAAAGAATAATACTTATCGGATGTGTATTGACTACCGAGCATTAAACAAGATCACTGTAAAGAATAGGTATCCTATACCTAGAGTTGACGACCTTATGGACAAACTGCAAGGATCTTCTATATTTAGTAAAATTGACCTTAAATCTGGATATCATCAGGTGAGGTTAGATAGATCCGACATATTTAAGACTGCATTCAGGACACAGTTTGGCCATTACGAATTCTTAGTTATGCCATTCGGATTAACTAATGCACATGCTACTTTCAGTAGAATGATGAATCGTATTTTTCTAAAATATCAATATTGTGTGATTGTTTTCTTTGATGATATTTTAGTGTTCAGTCAAAGTGAAAAAGAGCATTATGAGCATTTATCATTAGTTTTTCAATTACTGAAAGAAAATCAATTGTTTGCAAATCCTGACAAGAGTGAATTCTTTAAGACAGAAATAGAATATCTAGGTCATATTGTATCAAAAGAAGGAATAAAAGTTGATCCTAAGAAAATTGACGCAATATTGCATTGGCCTATTCCTAAAAATATACATGAATTACGCTCATTCCTTGGTCTTGCTAGTTTCTATAGGAAGTTTGTACGTAATTTCTCATTACTTGCTTTACCATTGACCAAACTTCTTAAGAAAGGCATTGTTTATCAATGGACTGAAAACCAGCAGAAATCCTTTGATTTACTTAAACGTGCATTGACCAATGCCCCTGTCCTACAATTGCCTGACTTTAACAGACCATTCTTTTTAGTTGTGACTGATGCTAGCGGATCAGGAATAGGAGCCGTGTTAATGCAAGATAACCATCCAATAGCATATTCTAGTTCTAAGCTGAAACCTTCTGAGCTTAAATATTCCACTTATGACAAGGAACTCTTAGCAGTTGTTCAAGCATTAAAACAATGGAAGCATTATTTAATGGGTTCAGAATTTATGATAAAGACCGATCAGCAAAGCATTAGACATCTACTTAGCCAACCCCAAATTTCTGACCGCCATATCAAATGGGCTTCATTCATTCAAAGTTTCCATCCTATCATTCAATACCAACCTAGAAAAGAAAATGTAGTTGCTGATGCATTAAGTAGAAGACCTGCAATTTATAACATTTCTATCATATCTTTTGATTCTTTAATTGCTATGAAAGACACATATCACCAGGATATTACTTTTCATTCTGATTGGCAAAAATTAGTTCAAAATAATTTCATTCCTGTTGATTCATTGTCATATAATGATGGATTCATGTTCTTTGAAAAGAGACTGTGTGTTACTATTCCATTCCGATCTTTTGTTTTGAATGAAATTCATTGTCCCCCATATCAAGGTCATAGAGGTATCATTTCTACATTACGCATGTTAACTGAAGATTTTTATTGGCCGCATATGGATGCAGATGTGTCTAATTTTGTTTCTGAATGTTTGATTTGTCAAAGAATAAAGAGACACCACGGTAAACAGTATGGGTTATTAATGCCTTTATCTATTCCATCTAAACCTTGGGAACATATATCTATGGATTTCATTACTGGCTTACCAAATACTAAATCTAACCATGACATGATTTGGACAATTGTAGATAGATTTAGTAAGCAAGCATATTTCATTGCGTGTAAGAAAACTTTAACAGCATCACAAGCAGCACAATTATTTTTGAAAACTGTTTTTACTAACCATGGATTGCCGAAAGTGATTATTTCAGATAGAGATTCTAGATTTTGTAATAATTTCTGGATTACACTGCTTGCAAATCTAGGCACAAAGATTGATTTCTCATCTGCATTTCATCCAGAAACAAATGGACAAACAGAAGCCACAAATAGCACTATTTTAGATCTTTTACGTGCATACACTATTTCTAAACCTCAGACATGGGATACTCATTTACATTTATTACAGTTTGCATATAATAATACACCGCACACATCTACAAAGAAAGCACCTTTTGAAGTTATTTATGGACATAGATTATCTACACCTGTTGCATCTTTGTCTAATAGAATACAAAGTGCCGATGATATTGCTGTTATGCATAACACTATTTTTGATGAAGTAAAGGATATGATTGCTAAAGCCCAACAATCATATACCAAACAAGCCAACAAGAAAAGACAAGCCATGAATTTCAAAGTTGATGATTATGTTTGGCTTAGAATAGAAAAGCGTAGACTGCAAAGTGTAGATAGACATCCAGTTGTCAAATTAGCCCCTAGATTCTACGGACCATTTAGAATCATTCATAAGATTAATGACAATGCATTCAAGTTAGAACTGCCATCTCATTGGAAAATTCATAATACATTTCATATTAGTTTATTGAGACCATTTAGAGGACAATTACCTATCCACCCTGTCTATGAAAACCCACCTTTACTAGAAGAAGAGACTGAAATCCTTGAACCAGAAGCCATCATAGACACTGATTACATGACCACTAGAACTGGCCGAAGGTACTCTAGATATCTCGTGAAATTTAAGAACCATCCTCTAGAGGAAGCACAATGGATGCACGCTAGAGACCTAAATGCTTTCCCCACTCTGTTAGCTCCACATTGAGCTAATAGCAATTGAGGTCAATTGCTATCCCACCCCGGGGGTATGATGCCAAGAGGCATATTCCACGGTGGATTCCGTGAGGTTTTACGGTGGATTCCGTAAACTTAGATGACCGGGGCTCATACGCAAAGAGGATTCTTTGTGCGAGAAGTTGATGGGGACGCCTGTCCTTTTCGGGCGTTTCATTAATTTAGTGTGTACATGGGTGATTCCATAGCGGGTGATTCCGCAAAATGCATATTAAATTAATAAACGTTTATGAGTTTAGAGTGCGCACTCGTAATAAATTAAGGTTAGGATTTATTTCTAACCAGTTGATTTATTTATGTAGCTGAAGACTGCTAGGTATTCACTTTTGTCGGTTTAATTGTGTTATTTTACTAACGATTGTGAATGCTTCAGTTGATGTGTAGAGATAGCAGCAGTGGCGGAGGAAAGCATTGGAGTCTAGCGAGTTTTCGACCTTTCGATTATATTTTGATAGGCGCCACGCCTATATTTTGATTATGTCTATAGAGACATCGATTATTTATTATTATTTTGTATGCGCTTATGCGCCTGGATATGTTATTTTTATTTGGACATTGAGATTGGGCGTGTCAGACTCTTTGGGCACCGTCCATTAGCTTTATTTTCCTATTTTTGGTAGAAAGCAAACTCAAAAGCTAAAAGCTTGTATATTTTTGTAATTGGGCTATTTTTGAGCAAAAAGATTGAAAATATATATTAAATACATGCTTTGTGAAGCGCTCACACAAGGCATGGGGGAGATTCAACCCAATTTGTCTCTTGTCTCATGTCGTGCTTGCTTTCTCATTGGTTTTTGTGCTAAAAAGTAGAGTGCTTTGTTCTTGGGGACCTTTGGGAATTCACTACGTGAGCTACCTGCGTCCGATCTGCGCACCAGACAAAGAGAGGTAGGAATGGGGTGGAGAAATGAAATGAAATGATAATTTTAAAGTTCATTTATACCACAGTAAGTTTACAAGTTTTGTATTTAATTCAGGTCTCTCCTTTCTTTGTTTCCCATTACTCTTCACTCTACCCTCCACCTTTCTATTCTTCATCATCACAACCATGGCACATTCCAAGCTTCCTATCAAGAAGGCACCTACAAGAGTAAGAACTCAACACTCTTCCGAATCTAGTAAGTGTACTGTGAGTGACAAAGGTCCCCTAGTGAGGCTGACAATGGTGGCCCTAGTGTGGTCAATAATGATGGTTCACCATTGTCTAGAAATGGTGCTCCACAAGCTCCAATTGCCCCACCTCCCACTACTGCTCTAGCTGGTAATACACGTTCTCCAATACATAAGAAGCAAGGATGGAGACCATGCACAAATGTGCTACATGAGATAAAGAAATTCCAAAGGAGTTCCAACTTGATTATTCCTAAGGCACAATTCTCTAGGTTGGTATGAGAAATACTGCAAGATATGTAGGCAGTGTATCATCACAAGTTTTTTTCAAGGAACCATGCAAGGAATGTGGGATGACGGTCAAGACAAGCCTTGCTTACTCTCCAAGATGCAATTGAAAGCTACTTGATTGATCTAATGAGTGATTGTCAACTTTTAGCCATTCATGCATGGCGGACGTATCACTATTAGGCCCATAGATCTGGTTCTTGTTTGTAGGTTCTCAACAATAAGGATGCATTTAATCTTAATGTCAACAATATGCTTTGAGAAGCTGCCTTGTAATTGGATTTATGTTTTTAGCTTAGGTTTGGTTGTAGATTTTAAGGAGCTTAGTTTTGGGTTATCTTTCTAGTAGACCTTCAAGTATTTGATAGCAGTGGCCTGCAAAATAGAGTTAAATGTTGCCTAGCTTTAGTTGTACTTGGTGCAATGCACTATCTACCATGTATTTCATGGTTTCATAATGCTAAATCCGATATGTGATATTCTATTTTGACCATGATTTGCATTGTGCAGACTTTCAAGTTTCCAATTTTGTAAGTAGTTTTGTTGAGGATAATTTCAATGTGCAATCACGCACACATCAATGATCAGTTGTACATGGGCAGATGCACTATATCTTTAGTGTATTTAGTGGTTTGACAACAAGATATCCAATATGGATATTCCATTTTACCAATTATTTATATTTTGTAAATTTTTAAGTTTTTAATTTTTCACGTAGTTTGGTTAATAACACATTTAATATGCAGTTGCGCACACTCGTTCGTGAGTTTTTGTATTTTATTAGTGAAGTATAATCCAGTTAATGCGTTTTCAAAAAAATATTGAACCATCAATTTTATAAATTAAAATCTAGTGAAACTTCACCCACATGCTGGGCATAATAAAACTCATGGATATTAAAAAATTAGTCCCATCAGAAGCTTTTGGGACACTTGTCTAGAGGCTTGCATTTAGGACCCTAAATCTGGGATTCTGAGTCCCAAACTTGGGCCTCTGGACAAGTGTCCGAGAGGCCTAGATTCAAGGCTCCAAACGCAAGTCTCCAGACAAGTGTCCCCATAGGCTTTTGATGGGGCCTTTTTTTGGGTGGTTAATGTGTCATAAAGGAGTCTAGAGGTAAAATTTCAATTCAATTGGATCACCGGTCGTATTTTTCCAAATCTTGGATACATTAATTCAAGTTTAAGGGTTTTTAAAAAGTTTGGTTATAAGTTTAAAGTTTCATGTTATTTTACAAATTTTAGTTTTGAGTTTTGAGTTTTCTCTCCTAGAAGACATGGCACGCACTAACCAAGCAGCCCAGAGACACCCCCTAGAAATCCCATGCACATGCCACCTCCCCCAGCTCCACCACCACCACCATGCTACCATCGCAAGAATCGATGGAGGCTAGGCACATTGGCTCTTCACGAGATCCACCATTACCAGAAGACTACACACTTCTTGATATCGAAGGCTCCATTCCAAAAGCTAGTGTGGGAGATTATGGATGCCATACTGATTAAGAACAATAGCAGGAGGCAATGCCATGATGGATCACGCTTGCAAAAACCCAATCACTAGACTAGCCAATCCCTCCTTGCACTACAAGAAGCATGTCGAAGCTTACATTATCGACTTGTTTGGAGACTTGGTCTATGTAGCGGTACATGCAAGGAGGGTCACCATCACCGATAAGGATCTGTGGATAGTGAGGTTCTTTCGGCAATGGAAGAATAGTCCTCTCAGAGATAAACAAAAATAGGGGTATACTACTTACACATATATGGAATGTAGTTTCTCAAGAGATTTTGTACAACCCTGGTTGTAATGGATCCCATGTAAATTGTTATAAATATAAATACAAATTTTTTGGTGCATCTTATTTTTGTTTATTCACTTGTTATTTGTTTTATTTATGTATTTGAGATATCATTACATGCATTCGAACGAATACATATTGGGCACGAATTTGATAAAGCACTGTGTATTAAATTTAGCGTACAAATTGTCTTGCATATGCACTTAGAAGCCATTAAATTTCACATAAATTACATGAAAATTTCATGCTAATATATATATGAAAAGCTTCAAGAATATGCATTAAACTACAATTAAGCCAGATAGATTTTTTGCATCTACATCAGTTTGCTTGGTTAAAATAATAGGAAATCCTATTACATCTCACAAAACATAGATTGAACTTGTGATAGAATACGTAGGGTTCTTAGGAAGTTGAAAGAATTTCAAACCCTAAAGAGTTTAAGGATTCTCAAGACCCATCTTGCTTGAAGCTGAAAGGAATTCAAAGTCCTTAAGTAACTATATGAATTACGCAACAAACCCTAGTTCAAATGAATACGTAGGGTTTCTGTAATATTTCCATGCAATAAAAGTTAGTTGATTAGTTCGAAAGTTAGTTAGTTAGTTAATAAGTTAGTAAGATTGCTAACTAAAGACTAACTAAGGTAAAAACTAACTAATGTTAATAGTTTTAAAAATTTACTTAATTAAAATATATTTTTTTAAATCGAGAATCATAAATTCGATATTTTTCTCGGATTGACAAGGACTGTAGAGCCACCTTTCATGGAAGTTACAACATGAACGAGACTTATAAGCCTTATTAATCACTAGCATTAATGCATATAGTTTGGATGGTCCAAAAATATTAGATTTTGGACAAAACTAGTATATGTTAGATATTATCTTAAAAATATATGGAGATTTCTAGAACCGGATGTCATTTAAGAGAAAGGACAAGTGATATTTTAGTATAAAAAGACAAAAATAAAGAGAGGGATTTGTGAAATCGCTTGTGCAGCGATCGTAGTCTACAAGCAATAGATAGAACTTCGAACAGAGAAAAGGAGTGAACTGAGAGATTTCTAACAAAGTGTCTTGGGGTTTTACCCCCCTTTCGAAGCTAATGGACCATCAAATTTATGTTGATCTGAGCATCAAATCACTGATTTTTCGAAGATTCCCTTCCACAAAGAGCTCCTCTTCTTAGCCACGAGCCTCTTCTCTAATTCATTATAAATATAAGGCATGGGAAGGCACAAGATCGAAGCATAAGGAGACCCCGAGAGGCTAGAAAAGGGAGAAAGAGAGAAGGATTCCCCCCAAGAGATTAATAGAAATAGCTTGAGAGAGAGAGAGAGAGAGAGAGAGAGAGAGAGAGAGAGAGAGAGAGAGAGAGAGAGAGAGAGAGAGAGAGAGAGAGAGAGAATAGCTACCCCAAGAGGCTACAAGGGAGAGAGTTAGCTCAATTCCCTCTATCTCGATCCTTGATGTAGCCATCTTCTCCTACACTCTCCCATCTCGAATCTATTCCTCCTTCTTAATCTCTTGAGTCTACTTGCGGATGATGGCCTCCAAGCAAAGAATGTTGCATGCGAATGGCAATCCTTCAACCAGCAACAAAGCTTCGAGCGAAGGCATCATTATCAATCCAACTATGGTTCCGATCGTAAGTAATGTATTTCTAAATTAATAGATGCTTTTGTTGATTCTCACATGAGATACATTAGGCCCATGCTATGCTGTATGATAATAGTTCATGGGAAGGGATAAGTATCTTCTCACGTATTGGAAAGATGGAGTTTGCAAAATGCATGTATCAAGGAAAGTTAATTGCACCTAGTTGCATATGGCCTTAATAGAGCAATCAAAAGGAAGAATTGGTTAGAGGTTATGAATGGCATAATCATGACATTATAAAATTGTGCATACAAGTGTTAAGTAAATTTTACATAGAATCGCTCTTAGATCCCAAGGGGGAGAGTAAACATGTGATGGAAATATTATATCGTCTATTCTTGCATTGTTTGGAAAGAATGCAATTGGTTTTGTTGGTTGATCGAACAACATCCTAAATGCTTTTACATTCAATTGGTTGTTAGTTTGTTGTTTGGGTGATTGTTCCAGGTGCTTGTAATTTATAGTAAATGCATGGCAAGGGTCTGTGATGACAAGTTGCCATGGGGATAAAGAAATGCTTTCTTGGAAAATGATATTAGGAATGAATGCCTTGTTTGTGCTTGATTCTTAAAGGATTTAATTAAGGAAGGATCGCGTTAGGCTACCCCCAAGCTAGCGGCAAGAGCCTACTCCAAGGGGGTCATGGTTATCCCTACGAGAGGCTTGGACTGCGGCTCCGTAGGTGAAGGTCTGCCAGTAGGGATAGCCTCAGGCAGTAGGAAATGTAGGTGCCAGAGGGGGCTCTGGCTGTGGGGCTCTGGTTGTAAGTCATGCATTGTTCTTAGAATCTGAGGAGCCCCTTCTTGACCTAGGATGGGATCCTAGAACCCTAAATACAAGTTAAAGGGTGAAATCTTGGTGGGTAGAATACCCTCATGGAATTTTGTGTATCTTTCATTGGGTCAGAAAGGTATGGAATTTGTGCTGCCATGTGATTTGGACTAGTTACTTCTATTGGACAGAAGTGACAACACCTAAAAACATGCCATTTATTGCAACAATTTTTTGGCAAAACTGTATACAATTGACACCTTATTACTAAATTTTTACATGAATTCAATGCAGATGCGGTGTTCGTTGTTGCTGTCTTTGGAGGCCGTGTCCTTGCAGTCTGGCCAGGAAATGTCGTTACAAAATTTAATCTTTTGGCCTGTCTACAACCATAAGAAACTCTTATATCTCATTTGCCAGAAATAGGGTATTAAGACCAAGGCTTAGAGACTGTAGGACTTTGCAAAATGAAGTCCTTTGAGCTTATGCAATCCATATTCTTAGAGTCATTAGAAATCGTGTTATTCATGGCAGATTATGTAGTTTTAGGTTATGGTTTAGGTCATGGAGGGCAGTTATAACGACTCACAATGCCAACATCGAATGATTACAAACACAGTTTATTTCAACTGAAGATGAATGCCACTGCATCAATGCAATCAAGGAGTAGTGCATAAGAAAATGCAATAGAGAGCTGAAAGTTCCAATTAGCTATAATGAATCCAATGCCAACATGAAATCATTACAAACACAGGATCTTATACCCGATGAGAAGGCAGCAAAGGTGAATCACTTCAAGCCTATAATGGGATTTCTCCATTTTGTACTTATGCGAGATCCACTTCAAAGACCTTCCCTTGATGCAGTTATCTTGCAATTGGAACAGCTACAATTGAAATTGGGACTTTGCCTTAGGGGGTTGTGTGTTGGGGGAGAGTAAAAAAAAAAACCTTAATAGGTAAAAACTTTAATGGAAGGAACTTAAAAGAAAAAGAAAGAAAAAAGAAAAAAAAAACGAATGTCACGGGAGAGAAAGGCGGTTGCGATTCGTGTCGTGAAGAAGAGAGAGGGCACAAAGGCAATAGAGAGAGAGAAGACTCCATTGCAGGAGAGGTCTGCAAAAGCTTCATTTTCTTAAGAGCTCAAGCTGCAATTCTCACGTCTGAGACGGAATCGGGAAGAAGAAGATGCATGAAAGCCCATCAATGCATCAAGGCGTCTGTCTCTTGCCTACAATCCGATTGCCGGAGAAGAAAGCAGAGACAACAACATAAGAATGAATCAATCAATCAAGCCTCCCCTGTATCAATCATGCATGCCCTCTCTGCCCAAGCAACAAAGCGAGCTTTTTAATGCAGAGGTAAATCGATATGAGGTTTGATAGATAGACAGTAATCTTGCTCACATTGGAGAAAACTTGAGAGAGGAGGAGAGATCACTAATAATCATGAAAGGTATTGGTTGAGTGATCAATAGGCAGAAGGGGCGATGGCAAGCCTGAGGCAATCAATAAGGAGAGGAGGGCGTAAGATGACAAGACGGACGAGAAAGCAATACACACTCCTCAGCGTTCTCTTCACTCTCTGCGTTCTCTTCACTCTGTAGAGGAAGCATGAGGATGAATCAATGAATGAGAGAGAGAGAGAGAGAGAGAGCCCATGGCGTATCTCCAGCGGCTTGATTGGTGGAGCAGTTGTAATAGCAAGCAGGCGGCCTTGTCTAATAAGTGAGACGGGGGAGGTGTGGTTGATTAGAAGGAGAGAGAGATGAAAGGCGCCATCTTCTCAAGGCAACATTTTCAAAGGAGAGAAAGAGATGGAGGGCACCAAATTTTTGACCATTTGATTGATAATTGAGTAGAAATGAAGTCACGATAGCAGAAAGAAGACAATTCCATTCATTCCATGTCCAAAATGATACCACTTTCTCTTCTCCTCCATCGCCCTGATATTTCTCTAATCATCAATCTAGAGCCTCAATGTACTTGGGTAAACTGAGATTATAGGCTGGTAGAGGATTTTGTTCTCGTCAAATCGCTTGGCCTCGCGCAGGATTTGGTGGACAGATCATGGAGATATTGAATTAGTCTCCACCTCCCTCATAAGTCGTCGCTTCATCAACAAAAAAAAAAAAAAAACCAATCAACTCTTGATTAAGAGTTTAATCTTTAATTTAAGAGAAAAAGGTCATTCCCATTGCCATAGACTAACAGTCGTGTGAGGAATGGCGAGAGAGTAAAAGAAATTGGTGAGCTCACAGTCGAAACGAGTGGTTGGACGATAGACCTACCTTGGCTGGACTGCAAGAGGACGTGGACTCCAAAGACGCAATCACGACCCGCAGGTTTTACAAGTAAGTGTCTAACTGGTTTATCTAAAATAAACGATATGGCATGATAATTTCTTTAGTTTAATATTTTTAAAATATGTCTTTTAATATGTTTTCTCATGCTACATGGTTGTTTGCATTTATATGAACTGGTTTTTATTTATTAAAAATCAAAAACAGTCGAAAACATTAAAAAATGACTCAAAATTATCATAAATAAAATTTTATAAAATTACTGATTGAAAATTTATAAGTTCTTATATTTTTCCTATAAATCTTATGAGTCAGGGAATTTACTGAATTTCTATTAATATTTTTAAAGATGTTTTGTTATAATTAAAAATTAGAAAAGAGTTATATTTAGGAAAAAGCATAGTTTTCCTTTACGTAAAATGTGTTATTTATTGATATAAACTATGGATTCTTAGTGAAATATTGGAAACAAAATCTTTGATTTGTTAGTGCATTTATGTTGTAAGGGTTAAAGAAAAGAAATAATAATTTAATAATATTTCACTTAAGAAATGCTCGTATAAAGATATGGTGTCTTGGTTTTGAAAGGAGAGATTATATGCGGTGTGAACATTTAGGAAACATTGGAAATTACAAATAAAAAGTTTGACAACACTTTATAATGATTAATAATGTTAGGTTGCAGTTATAAAATTTAGTTTAAATTAAAACCAAAATAAAATCAAACAAATTGATGATTGGATGGCATGAGGAAAAGCCTCAGCATCTATATTAAATTTTTACATGTTATTCATTTTACAACCAATTTCTTGAATATACGGAGTGGAGGGCTACTAGGACTCATTGATAAATTAAAGGGTGCTATGGGAATTTGAAATAAATTATGAATGTGGACATGTGAGAGTATGGAAGAACTTGTTTTATTCTGGTTGATGTTTAATAATAGAAAAGAAGGAAAGGACGTTATATTCGCAAAATGAATTAAGTATTTAAAAACTAATAAGCAACGATGAAATTTATATACGGAGTGGGAAACTGGTGCGCAGATCGGACGCCGGTAGCTCACGTAGCGAATTCCCAAAGGTCCCCAAGAACAAAGCACTCTACTTTTTAGCACAAAAATCAATGTGAAAGCAAGCACGACATGAGACAAGAGACAAATTGGGTTGAATCTCCCCCATGCCTTGTGTGAGCGCTTCACAAAGCATGTATTTAATATATATTTTCAATCTTTTTGCTCAAAAATAGCCCAATTACAAAAAATATACAAGCTTTTAGCTTTTGAGTTTGCTTTCTACCAAAAATAGGAAAATAAAGCTAATGGACGGTGCCCAAAGAGTCTGGCACGCCCAATATCAATGTTCAAATAACATATCCAGGCGCATAAGCGCATACAAAATAATAATAAATAGTCGATGTCTCTATAGACATAATCAAAATATAGGCGTGGCGCCTATCAAAATATATCCAAAGGTCGGAAACCCGCTAGACTCCAATGCTTTCCTCTGCCACTGCTGCTATCTCTACACATCAACTGAAGCATTCACAATCGTTAGTAAAATAACACAATTAAACCGACAAAAGTGAATACCTAGCAGTCTTCAGCTACATAAATAAATCAACTGGTTAGAAATAAATCCTAACCTTAATTTATTACGAGTGCGCACTCTAAACTCATAAACGTTTATTAATTTAATATGCATTTTGCGGAATCACCCGCTATGGAATCACCCATGTACACACTAAATTAATGAAACGCCCGAAAAGGACAGGCGTCCCCATCAACTTCTCGCACAAAGAATCCTCTTTGCGTATGAGCCCCGGTCATCTAAGTTTACGGAATCCACCGTAAAACCTCACGGAATCCACCGTGGAATATGCCTCCTGGCATCATACCCCCGGGGTGGGATAGCAATTGACCTCAATTGCTATTAGCTCAATGTGGAGCTAACAGAGTGGGGAAAGCATTTAGGTCTCTAGCGTGCATCCATTGTGCTTCTTCTACAGGATGGTTCTTAAATTTCACGAGATATCTAGAGTACCTTCGGCCAGTTCTAGTGGTCATGTAATCAGTGTCTATGATGGCTTCTGGTTCAAGGATTTCAGTCTCTTCTTCTAGTAAAGGTGGGTTTTCATAGACAGGGTGGATAGGTAATTGTCCTCTAAATGGTCTCAATAAACTAATATGAAATGTATTATGAATTTTCCAATGTGATGGCAGTTCTAACTTGAATGCATTGTCATTAATCTTATGAATGATTCTAAATGGTCCGTAGAATCTAGGGGCTAATTTGACAACTGGATGTCTATCTACACTTTGCAGTCTACGCTTTTCTATTCTAAGCCAAACATAATCATCAACTTTGAAATTCATGGCTTGTCTTTTCTTGTTGGCTTGTTTGGTATATGATTGTTGGGCTTTAGCAATCATATCCTTTACTTCATCAAAAATAGTGTTATGCATAACAGCAATATCATCGGCACTCTGAATTCTATTAGACAAAGATGCAACAGGTGTAGATAATCTATGTCCATAAATAACTTCAAAAGGTGCTTTCTTTGTAGATGTGTGTGGTGTATTGTTATATGCAAACTGTAATAAATGCAAATGAGTATCCCATGTTTGAGGTTTAGAGATAGTGTATGCACGTAAAAGATCTAAAATAGTGCTATTTGTGGCTTCTGTTTGTCCATTTGTTTCTGGATGAAATGCAGATGAGAAATCATTCTTTGTGCCTAGATTTGCAAACAGTGTAATCTAGAAATTATTACAAAATCTAGAATCTCTATCTGAAATAATCACTTTCGGCAATCCATGGTGAGTAAAAACAGTTTTCAAAAATAATTGTGCTGCTTGTGATGCTGTTAAAGTTTTCTTACATGCAATGAAATATGCTTGCTTACTAAATCTATCTACAATTGTCCAAATCATGTCATGGTTAGATTTAGTATTTGGTAAGCCAGTAATGAAATCCATAGATATATGTTCCCAAGGTTTAGATGGAATAGATAAAGGCATTAATAGTCCATACTGTTTACCATGATGTCTCTTTATTCTTTGACAAATCAAACATTCAGAAACAAAATTAGACACATCTGCATCCATATGCGGCCAATAAAAATCTTCAGTTAACATGCGTAATGTAGAAATGATACCTCTATGACCTTGATATGGGGGACAATGAATTTCGTTCAAAACAAAAGATCGGAATGGAATAGTAACACACAGTCTCTTTTCAAAGAACATGAATCCATCATTATATGACAATGAATCAACAGGAATGAAATTATTTTGAACTAATTTTTGCCAATCAGAATGAAAAGTAATATCCTGGTGATATGTGTCTTTCATAGCAATCAAAGAATCAAAAGATATTATAGAAATGTTATGAATTGCAGGTCTTCTACTCAATGCATCGGCAACTACATTTTCTTTTCCAGGTTGGTATTGAATGATAGGATGGAAACTTTGAATGAATGAAGCCCATTTGATATGGCGGTCAGAAATTTGGGGTTGGCTAAGTAGATGTCTAATGCTTTGCTGGTCGGTCTTTATCATGAATTCTGAACCCATTAAATAATGCTTCCATTGTTTCAATGCTTGTACAACTGCTAAGAGTTCCTTGTCATAGGTGGAATATTTAAGCTCAGAGGGTTTCAGCTTAGAACTAGAATATGCTATTGGATGATTATCTTGCATTAACACAGCTCCTATTCCTGATCCGCTAGCATCGGTCACAACTAGAAAGAATGGTCTATTAAAGTCAGGCAATTGTAGGACAGGGGCATTGGTCAATGCACGTTTAAGTAAATCAAAGGATTTCTGCTGGTTTTCAGTCCATTGATAAACAATGCCTTTCTTAAGAAGTTTGGTCAGTGGTAAAGCAAGTAATGAGAAATTACGTACAAACTTCCTATAGAAACTAGCAAGACCAAGGAATGAGCGTAAGTCATGTACATTTTTAGGAATAGGCCAATGCAATATTGCGTCAATTTTCTTAGGATCAACTTTTATTCCTTCTTCTGATACAATATGACCTAGATATTCTATTTCTGTCTTAAAGAATTCACTCTTGTCAGGATTTGCAAACAATTGATTTTCTTTCAGTAATTGAAAAACTAATGATAAATGCTCATAATGCTCTTTTTCACTTTTACTGAATACTAAAATATCATCAAAGAAAACAATCACACAATATTGATATTTTAGAAAAATACGGTTCATCATTCTACTGAAAGTAGCAGGTGCATTAGTTAATCCGAATGGCATAACTAAGAATTCGTAATGGCCAAACTGTGTCCTGAATGCAGTCTTAAATATGTCGGATCTATCTAACCTCACTTGATGATATCCAGACTTAAGGTCAATTTTACTAAATATAGAAGATCCTTGCAGTTTGTCCATAAGGTCGTCAACTCTAGGTATAGGATACCTATTCTTTACAGTGATCTTATTTAATGCTCGGTAGTCAATACACATCCGATAAGTATTATTCTTTTTCTTGACTAGGAGCACAGGTGCACCGAATGGAGAACTGCTAGGTCGAATTAAACCTCTATTTAGTAATTCTTCTACTTGAGTCTGGATTTCTTTTTGCTCTATTTGATTGTGCCTATATGGGGCTTTGCAAGGTGGTTGTGTGCCAGGTATTAGGTCAATCTTATGGTCTTCTGGACGTGATGGAGGTAAATCTGGTGGTAGGTCTTCTGCAAAACAGTCCTTAAAATATGCAAGAAATTCCTTATGCCTAGGGTGCATATGAGTTTTTTTTGCGTGCAATTCATTCACCCAAATGAGATATGATTTAGTATTCTTGCGTAGTGCACGTTTTGCTTGAGTATGCGAAAGCAGTGGAAACATATGAGATGCATGCATACCAAATAATGTAATAGATTTTCCTTGAAAATTTATATGCATTGTGTGTGTGGAATAATCTATATTGGGATTATGTTGGTGTCTCCATGGCATTCCTAGAATAATGTCGCTAGACTGTAATGGGACAACTAAGAAATTTCTTCTTTCAATATATGGACCAATTTGAATTTCTAAATTTTGAACTTCTTGTGTGCCATTGTACCTAGTACCTAAAAATGCAGCTTTTATGCGATAATGCGTAGGTACAGTATGCAATTTTAATTCTTTTACCAATTTTGCTGAAATAAAGTCATGCGTACTACCGTCATCATGCAATACAGTTCTTTCTTTTCCATGCACCATACATTTCATAGTCAACAATGAATGTAAAGTAGGCATACCTGGTAAAGTGTCGGAAATAGTAGTAGGATCATCTTCTTCTTCAGTGAAGTCCGGCATATCCTGATGCTCGTCCTCGTCCATAGCTCCAAGGTAGTTGATATGTGCTGATGGCTTCTTTGAATGACAATTTGCTGCGAGATGGCCTGGCTGGTGACACTTGTAGCATACGATGGGCTTGGCTTTGGTCACATTATTTGCAATGGCTAGGAGTCTGGGTATATTTGGATTTGCTTGTTGGATAGGCTTAGGATTTGGATTGACAGTGGATGGTAATGCGGGTGGTTTAGGCCAATTCTTGCGGAAAGATGGTGATGAGAATCGACCTGGATTAAACCTTCTGAAATTGGAATTGAATTGTTTAGATCCATAATTACCGTTTGCTTGGAATGGCTGTGGTCGTCGATCTCTTCCACGTAACTTATCTTCAGTGTCGTGAGCTAAGGAGATGGCATCTTCAAGAGTAGCAGGCTTGAACATATTCACCTCAGCGTAGTAATGTCCAAGAAGTCCAGACATATACTTCCGCTTATGGGTCGTCTCTGGTACATCTTCAAGCATGCGTAGCTGTAGAAGTGCATTCCAAAAACGCTCTGTATACTGTGGTATAGGCTCACGGTCGCGTTGTTGAAGTAAATCCCATTGCTTGATTGCCTTCTCATGAAATTGCGGTGGAAGGAAATTTTGCATGAACTTCTTCTTGAAATCTTCCCATGTAGCAGGACATTCTATGCTCTTGCGGACGACAGTCCACCAAAGTGATGCTCTATCTATCAGATGATTAGTAACACACTTGATTTTATCTTTCTCAGGATAAGTTTCCTCATGGAAATAGTCATCAAACTGGCTAATGAATGATAAAACAGTCTTTCCTTCTCTTATGCCATTGAAAGTGCGAAACTTGAAACTTCGTTTACTTATCTTGGATTCCTTGCGAATGGTTTGTGCTTCAAGAGTGGCGTCGATGGTACGGCGAATCAGATCTTCAGCTTGAGGTTCTTCTTTGTCAGTGGACGCTCCTTGTAGCTTTGTCAATTGCGCTTGCAAGGCTTGCCTAGCTCTTCGCTCTTCGTCCAATTGTAACATGATAAGATCCAACTTTTGCTCCATGGTAGGCTCGGGTAGGTCGTCTTCAGCCATAGGATCATCCATATGTGGGGTAGTCATCCTGTAAAACTCAACAAACCTTTCTCACTCAAAATCAGTTAGCGGGATGAGCGTAGCTCAAATTTGGGGTTACAAGGCTATGTATTTTGGGTATTTTCTTCTTCAATTTTCAGAAATTCTGAAATATTTCTGTCTCCGTTTGCTGAAAGTACTTCAACGAACTTGTAGATAGGTAAAACAGCTTGCTGCGAACAACTTTCCAGTTCAGAGTTTTTGCAAACGAACAAGTCTTCTAGGAGTTTCGAGCGTTAGTCAGTTCTGATTTAGTCTGACTTGCAGAGTTGCAGACTTAGCAGACTTGCAGGGTTGTAGACTTGCTGGACTTAGCCGATTTGCAGGACTTGCAGTACTTGATTCCAAGTGACTTACTGAACTTGTCTTCTGTAGTGCGAGACCAGGAGTTTTTTGACTTCTCTGCCTTCACTGACTTGCAGAGTATGGAGGGACTTAAGCTTAATTAGTTAAGCTTAAGCTTAAGAAGCTTAAGAAGGAGGAAAATAGGCCGCCGTTTTCTGATCGTGAGGGGGGGGGGTCCGTTTTTTCCGCCGAAAATTTCGGGATGATCTCCTCTTGCCACGATTTGAAGATTTGAAGCTAATCAAGCTTCTCTAATACCCTTTAGCTTTATGATTAAGCTTTTGATTAATAGGATTAAGAGCTTTTCTCACAGTTTCATCACGACTTGTTCATGGAGTTGAGGGAGTGGTCCTCCGCCGACAGAGAGTGGTCCTTCGCGATCTGAGAGTGGAAACAGGGGTTCTTGATCGCCAGAAGTCTGCCTGTATCGACGGTTCGCGACGAGATTGACTGTAGAGGTCGTTTGTTCCTGGAGCTCCGCCTTCGCCCGAGATTGGTAGCGATTGGAAGCCCTTGATCTCTGCTCCGCTCTGATACCACTGGTGCGCAGATCGGACGCCGGTAGCTCACGTAGCGAATTCCCAAAGGTCCCCAAGAACAAAGCACTCTACTTTTTAGCACAAAAATCAATGTGAAAGCAAGCACGACATGAGACAAGAGACAAATTGGGTTGAATCTCCCCCATGCCTTGTGTGAGCGCTTCACAAAGCATGTATTTAATATATATTTTCAATCTTTTTGCTCAAAAATAGCCCAATTACAAAAAATATACAAGCTTTTAGCTTTTGAGTTTGCTTTCTACCAAAAATAGGAAAATAAAGCTAATGGACGGTGCCCAAAGAGTCTGGCACGCCCAATATCAATGTTCAAATAACATATCCAGGCGCATAAGCGCATACAAAATAATAATAAATAGTCGATGTCTCTATAGACATAATCAAAATATAGGCGTGGCGCCTATCAAAATATATCCAAAGGTCGGAAACCCGCTAGACTCCAATGCTTTCCTCTGCCACTGCTGCTATCTCTACACATCAACTGAAGCATTCACAATCGTTAGTAAAATAACACAATTAAACCGACAAAAGTGAATACCTAGCAGTCTTCAGCTACATAAATAAATCAACTGGTTAGAAATAAATCCTAACCTTAATTTATTACGAGTGCGCACTCTAAACTCATAAACGTTTATTAATTTAATATGCATTTTGCGGAATCACCCGCTATGGAATCACCCATGTACACACTAAATTAATGAAACGCCCGAAAAGGACAGGCGTCCCCATCAACTTCTCGCACAAAGAATCCTCTTTGCGTATGAGCCCCGGTCATCTAAGTTTACGGAATCCACCGTAAAACCTCACGGAATCCACCGTGGAATATGCCTCCTGGCATCAGAAACATCTACCAAGGGAGATTAAAATTTAGGGGTTTATGGTACTTCAGAAAATTTGATTTGAATGTTTGTTTAAAATTAAACAAATAAAAAGAATTAATTTTAATCAGGTGGAGAGAAACATAAAAAGGAACTTTAAACGGAGATATACAAATAGATCCAAGAGATCTATATTCTTGAAACAACCTTTCCAAAGTCAAACATTAAAAACATTTCCTGGATAAACCGCCACTAGCATGGCAGGAGTACATTATGAGGAGCTGCCTCTGAGAGATGAGGAGAAGCCATAGTTATCTTAGGTTTAGCAATTTAGTGTCCAGTATAATTTATTGAAGTTTAGAATCTTTGCAGTTGGACTACTACAAACAACGTTGTAGATTTTAGGGAAGGCTAAGTTGAGTCGAATTAAAACAATTAGTGAAATAATCACTTGTTTAGTGCAACAACTCTTAGGAGTTGGCTTGTTAACCTGGGTAAAAGTGGCTTGGTCTTTGACCAGTCAAGAAGGGAGACATAATTTATCTTGTATGGGTGAGAGACGAATATTAACTTGAAGATAAGTTAAGGAACTTGTTTGTCAATAGATTTCTTGCTCTGGTTTTTGTGTCTATGCTATAGGTTATGCAAACGAACCTTGTTGCCTAAAAGGCTTAATTAATGAAGCAGACTTTACGTGTCACACATAAATGTGATAGGACCTAATTAGAAAACTAAAGCTATTGAGGGAAGTGAGTGGACGGAACCCCCGATAGGTCCGTCCTACGAAAGGGTGGTCGCAGAGAGTAGGAGGCTTCTCACAAGGTTTTACAATCTTTGACCTCAGAAATTGTTAGGATAGAACCCCGATTCATGCCATTTTAGGGGACCGAAATGGGACTATGCCCTACCGACGGCAAAGAGGTCGAGAAGCACATCCCTCTCGTTTCCCATTATCTTTGAACCAAGTACCAGTAAAATATGGCACCCGAGTTTGATGGAGAAGGGTTAGTGATGGGACCTGAAATGGGCCAGCATTGGCTATGGCACTAGCCAGACCTCATGCTCATAATAGACAAACACACCCTCACGGCCTCGTGAACTAGGAGTGTCTATCTACTGCTAAAGGACAAACTGCCCTAAAGCCTAATCTATGCGTTTATAGTTTTATAGTTTTGTAGTCCAATGTTTCCCTTTCTATAAACTCCACAGAGGGAGAACCCTTACACATTGGTAATAAATACCATGATAATCATATACATGGCAGGCAACCTCTCGGTAGAAACACCGCGGCCCCACTGCAGCTCTCCTACATTGCAGGGATTGGCCCCTTGATGTGCTGCTCAACATATAAAACAAACAAACAAACTTCACTCTTCATTTCAAATGTCTCCAGGAGATATACCATGGTTCCTTACTAAATAATCCCACAAGAAACGAACGTCTATCCTACGGCTTAGGATGCCTTTCCACACTCAACATAGTCATTGTCGTTGAAAACAGGTGCTATGCATCCAGGTTTTTTTATTTCGATACCATGATTTCATGCACGTGCAAAGTGAATGGTCCTAAAGTTCTCAAACATCATTTTCAAATCAACAACGTGTTTATGCACAACCAGGCTTTTCTAATGCTTATTCTCTAACGCATTGCGGGGATGAAAGGATAGCACCGAGACAATACTCATGCTACTATCCTCTTAATCAAAGTATAACGAACTCTATGTCATGAAATGCATCAAAAAATCAGCAACAATCAGTACGCAAATCACACCATTCAAACATTCCAACCCCCTACGTTTAGGTATTGCTTTCGTTGCACAGGTGTAGAGATTCATTTTATCATATTTTCATGTAGAAAAAGGGGTAAATCACAAAATTTAACAAAGAGGTAGGGCAAACCAAGGCTAAACCCCATGCCTTACCACTACCACACATCCACAAACAATTCTTATATTTTTTCTTATTTTTCCAAGATGTATTTCTAATTTTTCCCTCATTTTTTCCATTTTCTTGATTTATTTGATGATAAAATATACTATTTTCTCATTTTTCTTGTTCCAATCACTTCAGCATACTATCATTCAATTTATCTTCCATATTCTCCCCATGGGAACACCTTTCCCCCATCTGAAACAAAAAAACTATCATTTTGCCACTTAAAAACCGCATTTCGGGCTTACGAGAATTAAATAAAGCATGTTAACCATTGCAAAACCAAGATTTTCTGATGAACAGCAATTACTCATGATGCAGACAGCACACAAAGAAATTTTTATCCAATAAGAACATAATTATCATCATAAACTATCAAAAATCCTTCATTTTCTTCATAAAAATGGTCATATCGTGTTTTTACGTAACCCGAGACACCTTGAATGACTGCATACTCAGCAGACAGAGCCTCTATTGCTCTCAATCCAATGTTTTACTTCAATCTACAGCATCTCCATCAATTTTCATCATCACTTTCTTCATGCTCCTTCCTCGGTTCCTCTTTCAAGATGGCACACATGATCAACCCATAGAGAAGAGAGAGAGGGAGGAGAGAGAAAGACTAGAATCTATTCTCTTCATCCACATAACCATTCCACGTGCGAAGGGCGGTGATATCATCAGCAAAGAGAGAGAAGTTGCCCCCCATGTCAATTGGATAGGGTCTTCACAGCCTGGAATCTCCATCCTCATGGATGGAGCGCAAATTTCGACGCATGTCTGCACCACGCCATCACACCTTCCTCATGTTTTTTCATCCTATGTTACATAAAATTTGAGGGGGTGGGTGGGGGGGGGAGGGGTCAACACTCCAAAGGGCACCCCTTTTGGTCCTCTCAAATGTCCACCTTTTCATATCTTGCCAATTTGTGGCCCCTTCTTCGTCCGACATCCGATTTGAGCTATGAAAAATCTTGGGCATCCAGCTCAACATCCCGCACTGATTGGCAGCTCCTGGCATCCGGAACGGTAGTCAAAAAAATTATCAAAAATCCACAAGTGTCGCTCGGGTGCCTTTTAAAAGACGTCTTTCACTTGGTGCTTAAAATTGTCCTAGCTGGAACCGCTGCCTTCGATATTAAACATTTTTCCCCTAAATTCCAAATTTTTTGGAAAATTTTAGGCACTTCCTGAGCTCAAAACTCCGCTCTCATTGGTGACCACAGGATAGGGTGACTCAGCCCGTCGAATCCCACAACAGATCTATACAAAACAACCAAAGGAAGCATCAAGCTGATACAAAATAGAGACATACTACAACACAGCACAATGCTCACCCTACCCCCTGACAAAACCAAGGCATGAAATCCACGAGGATTAGGCCTAGCATAATCTAATAGAAAGTCCAAAGCTAGTCACTAACCGACTGCTCCAACATGGCCAAACTAAAAAGAACCATCAAAGAGGTCGCCCTAAGTGGTGGTCTGAACTACCTACCTAGCTAAGGACAACATAACCAGGAGCTCCTACTAGGCGAGGACTCCTATAGCCTGATCAAGAAGTATTTTTTTAAAGCATATTTCTTCTTTTAGGTTTTTATTCTTCCATACTCGAGCATATAAAAAGGAGGGAGCTGAGCGTAGTGACCCAAGGAGAACAGGGCATCGGCCTCAGGTCTTGTCTCGGTACCCAAGAACCTACCAAGCCCTCGCGAGGTGACACTTAATCCTTTTTTGGCGCTCACTTTTATTTTCACTCCAACCGTCCTTACTTTCTTCTTTTCCAGCAAGACGCCACCCCTAGGAAGACAAGGCATCGGCTGACTCATCCCCAGGATCCTACCAGGCCTTCGCAAGGCGATGATCAACTGCTTATAAATTTTTCTTTCTTTCTTTCTTTTTCTATTTTTATAGGGGGTAGAATCCCTTTTTACACACCTTTGTATATATTTATTTTCTTTAAGATATTCATGGTTATTTTTCCTCTTTATCATCATGTTTGTTTTGGCAGGCTTCTCTAACAGCCTCACAACTAACAAGAACTCCTAGAACGGCTGCCTAGTAGGCTAGCAGAACAGGGTCACTAGAACTACCCTCTAAAACAGGTCTTTTAATGCTTGGCAACATCTTTGCAGGAGGCAATGACTACTCAGACCTCCCTCAAACATACCTAACCTAAACCTAGGACTTCATGCCTTGAACACCGGTCCCCAACAAGAAAAGAAAAATCCTCTACAAGTACACAGACACATATAGCATAAAAACACCATTACTCATAAAGGAGAGACATCACCTAGATAGGGCCATGAAAAGCTCCCACGCGACATAGGCTCCTTCCAAGCTCTTCTTTAAACCTGTCTAGCATAGAACTAAAACAATAAACCATTAACCGCACCTATACTGAACAGACGACTGGCCCTCTTGGCCTAACGAAATAAAGCACTTCACAAAAAAAACTGATCGGCCCTCTTGGCCTAACAATTAAAACCTTGCAAAATTGGCCCTCTTGGCCTAACGAAATAAAACAGCATAGCACCTACACATCCCTCCCTGAAATAATATAGATATACAATAATATGCTCCTTTCCAAGGAGGAAAAATAGGACTCACAGCCCTAAGCTAAATGCATAAGATTATGATCCATCCCTCCTGCATATTTAGCAAGAGGCGTACGGATAACATGTTGTTTAATCAACCTATGGGTCTAGGATAACAACGGTAGATTGGTCTCGGCCACTCTTTGCATCACCCATATCAACCATCGCCTGCCATATATTGCATGCTCTGATAACATTCCCCACAAGCAACCAGGTCCTGTCTCATTATTGATAGCAATATCCAAACTAGGACCACTATTGAAGAAAAGGTCTTCTTCATAAGCAAGATTTGCCAGTGAATCCACAAACTGATTCCAATAACGTGGAATCAGCTAAAAAGACACTCTCTCAAACTCCTCAATTAGGGTCATTGCAGTTCAATGATACATACAAAGAAGGGGGTTCCGCACTATGTATGTCCCATCTAGCTGATTCAGGATCAACTAGGAATCCCCTTTTACTAACAACTGCAGAATACCACCTTGTTTGGCAATATGCAATCCCATAATCAAGGCCTTATACTCCGCCATATTGTTAGTGAATCCTACCCTGAGGTAAGCAGCTAACTTCATCATAACTCTACGTCGGGGATCTCGAATTACTACTCCAACACTCCCTTTTTTATTAGGACCCCTGGATGCTCCGTCAAAATATAATGTATACATCCATAATGGGTTTACACAGCCTGCCATCACAAACTCCTCTATTTGTAATTATGATAGTCAAAATTTAGCATGTTCAGAGGAAGAACTGACAGCTCCATCCCACCTTCTTCATTGAACTCAACAGGGATACTTCTCAACATTCGTAAGCAGTGATGGCAGAAGACTTTGATCTCCCACACAAAGATTTTGTCTTCTTGCTCAATCACTTTGTATCCTTTGCTCCACCAGATAAGTTTCCCTTGATGGTACCTCATTCAAAAGGCATTTGCCTTACTTTCTGATGCACAAGGCGACTGCCTTCTTTTACAGAAATAGTATGAACAGCCAGGCTGGGAGGAATGCCTCTCAGCTTATCATAACTCCAAGCAAAGATATGGCGGAATTCGTGAATCAAGGACACATAGTCCTCTCTTTCTGTTGAACTGAGCATGGAACCTAATTTAATTGGCCGCGAATCATTCGGCGTGCCAAGGTCCAACTCAATCACATCTGCGTCTCTTATCCTATCGTGCGGCTCTATCGGCTCATTTAGAGTTATCTGATAAATATCCTCTGTAGTGGACCCCTCTTTAGATTCATCACTGGATGATGTCTCACTACCAGATGGATCATCTGGTGTTTCGAATTCAGTAGAGGATAAAGGAGCTCTCTCACTCTGAGGAGACTCAGGGTAAGCATCAACTATTACTCGATTAGCACCTCTACCTAGAACCACTTGACCGGCGCGGGTATTTCAACTTGGCAGTCTGTTCGTAAGATCCAAGGCCTACCTAGCAAGACTCGATAGCTAGGAAGTCTTGAAAATATTATCACCCTAAAGTCCAATAAGCATTCTACGCTTGCAACTGTAACATGAACTTTAGTAACGCAACCTTCTAGTTATCTTAAACTATCATTAGCCATTCTAAGAAGGGTGGAGCTATCTTTTTGGATGCCTAGACCCAACCTCTCCATCAACTCTGAACTCATGATATTGACGGAGGAGCCAGTGTCTACAATAGCATGCTCTACAATATTCCATCCACATATGCTGGAACCCTAGGGCAATTCTTTTCAGCATGATCAAACCAATCTTCCCCTACTCGTGCTATGCCCAAAGGTTCTACAATATACCCAATACGCAGGATCTTTTTGAATTCCTTGCAAACTCTTGGAGATAATTTAATCAACTGTAAGAGGTTTACATCTGGTTTGACTTCGCAAAGAGAACTTGCTAAATCAAAATCATGATAGGTAGCCAAAGCTCTCTTTTCTCACCAAACCATCCTTTCTTTTGGTCTCGGGACTGGCTTTTGTGCTTCTTTTTTGGCTCTTGCCTTCTTTCTTGCTACTTCCTCATCCTTCTTAGGATCGACTCTTTTGTCAACAGGCCTTAGAGGTCCACCTTCCACGCTAGGATTCAGGACTTGCATCCCCTTATCCCCTTTCTTAGGGTTTCCCTCGACCGGTTTTGCATTATCTTTGTCACCCTCTTTAGCCTTTTGGCCTCTTTTCATGGCTCCTAGGTTAGAGGTTTCAGCGTCATTGACGCGTACAGCCTCGATAAGGCTGACTCCATTGCCTTGTGGCAAATCTTCTATAGTGGTCTTTCCTCTTTGCAATATTTGTCTTGGTCCATCATTTTGCTGCACGTTATTAGCTTGTGCTCTATGATTAACTGGGCTTGGCTGTTTACTCCCTTGTTGGAGGGAACTAATCTTACTTCAACAAGTAGCGGCTAAGTGACCTGACTTCCCACAAATATCACATTTAACATTTGGACAATTTCTAGGGAAATGTTGTCTGCCACACCACTTACAGCTGAATCTTGAGGGACCACCCTCTTCAGGGCGTCGACTTCCTATCAGATTCTACTGCTTCTTCAAGAAATTGACATCAACAGCTATTTGCCAACATTGTTCAGAAATCATATCAGTGTAGTGCTTCATCATATCCTTAACTTCGCCAAGGACATTAGATGCACTCGACTCATAGCCTTGATCGTCTATCCGTCGTTCCATTGGCCTAACAATCTGATTGGGCATTGGTTGTTGACTCACATGAACAACATTAGGGTTCAAAACTTGGCCTCCAACATTTGGTGGAGCCAACTGGCTAGCCATAGGCATAGTCAGATTGGGAGGAGCTGGTAGCAAAGGTACATTTTGAACCATGCTTCCTCTCCCATTAGGGTTATTTATAGGCGTCCCTTGACTTCCATTTATCAATGGTAAATTGCCTCCAGGTACTAAACCTGCATTAAGATTTATTCGAGAGGAGCAGGCCGTTTGTAATCGTGACTCTACTCCTTCTGCCTGCGTAATGGCGGTGTCTGTATCAGCCAAAACCACACTACTCAATTGTACCTGAATATTGAAATCCAATCCATGCAAGAAGTATTGCAATTGGGCAGCTGGTGGAATAGGAATGTAAGTTTGTAACTTACGAAATACTTTCTTAAGCTTCTTGGCATAGGCTTTCACATTCTCATAGGGGTCTTGGTGTGTTACATTCAAAACACACAACCAGTATTGGCCACCTCTTTCACAGGCATATTCTCCTCGAAAAGCTGCGTAAAATTGATCGATTGTAGTTATGGTTCCAGTCTCTATGCTATGATACCATACTGCAGCCCTTCCTTTTAACGTCATGTTAAAGAACATCATGAGATGTCCCTCATCTTGGATGCGATAATTAAACATTAATCTCTGGAATTCACAAATGTGAAACTCCGCATCTTCTTTAGCTAACCCATTAAAAATGGGCAAAGGAACTCCTAAAGCTGGCAGATCCGGCATCCCTGCAGGAATTGCAATGGGTTGTGCCATGACGACAATCGGATTCACAATAAGAGCTTGAACTGATGAGATCACACCCCCACTTGAAGTGAGTTGAATTGGTGGAAGAGAGGAAGAACTTCCACTTCCTCTTGCACCTAAAGGACTATGTGCAGCAGTTAGGTTACTAAGACCACTGCCTCTTATGTGTATCGGGCTACTCCTTTGAGAAGAATAGCGACTTACGATCTCCAACCGCCGTCTAGCTCTCTCAGCACGTTCTACTTTTTGTATTTCGGCTTGACGGTCCTTTTCAGAGCACTTAAACCAACTTTTTGGTCCCTAAAAACCCTAGATTCGAGAACCACCGTTTGTTGGCAACTCCCGACAGACGCACCACTGATGGGACCTGAAATGGGCCGACACTGGCTATGGCACTAGCCGGACCTCATGCTCATAACAGACAAACACACCCTCACAGCCTCGCGGACTAGGAGCATCTATCTACTACTAAAGGACAAGTTGTCCTAAAGCCTAATCTATGAGTTTATAGTTTTATAGTTTTGTAGTCCAACGTTTCCCTTTCTATAGACTCCACAAAGGAAGAACCCTTACACATTGGCAATAAATACCACGATAATCACATACATGGGAGGCAACCTCTCAGTAGAAACACCGCGGCCCAACTGCAGCTCTCCTAGATCGCAGGGATTGGCCCCTTGATGCGCTACTCAACATATAAAATAAACAAACAAACTCCACTCTTCATTTCAAATGTCTCCACGAGACATACCATGGTTCATTACTAAATAATCCCACAAGAAACGAATGTCTATCCTATGGCTTAGGATGCCTTTCCACACTCAACATAGTCATTATCGTTGAAAACATGTGCTATGCATCCAGGATTTTTTATTCCGATACCATGATTTCATGCACGTGCAAAGTGAATGGTCCTAAAGTGCTCAAACATCATTTTCAAATCAACAACCTGCTTATGCACCACCAGGCTTTTCTAATGCTTATTCTCTAACGCATTGCGGCGATGAAAGGATAGCACCGAGACAATACTCGTGCTACTATCCTCTTAATCAAAGTATAACGAACTCTATGTCATGAAATTCATTAAAAAATTAGCAACAATCAGCACGCAAATCACAGCATTCAAACATTCCAACCCCCTACGTTTAGGTATTGCTTTCATTGCACAGGTGTAGAGGTT
Source organism: Lygodium microphyllum (assembly GCF_053477565.2). Classification (NCBI taxonomy): domain Eukaryota; kingdom Viridiplantae; phylum Streptophyta; class Polypodiopsida; order Schizaeales; family Lygodiaceae; genus Lygodium; species Lygodium microphyllum. The sequence continues at coordinate 86,844,194 of NC_141163.1, read as the reverse complement.
CATTTTGTCATATTTTGATGTAGAAAAAGCGGTAAATCACAAACTTTAACAAAGAGGTAGGAAAAACTGAGGCTAAACCCCATGCTTTACCACTACCACACATCCACAAACAATTCTTATATTTTTTCTTATTTTTCCAAGACATATTTCTAATTTTTCCCTCATTTTTCTCATTTTCTTGATTTATTTGGCAATAAAATATACTATTTTCTGGTTTTTCTTGTTCTAATCACTTCATCATACTATCACTCAATTTATCTTCCATATTCTCCCCATGGGAACACCTTTCCCCCACCCGAAACGGAAAAACTATCATTTTGCCACTTAAAAATCGCATTTCGGGCTTACGAGAATTAAATAAAGCATGCAAATCATTGCAAAACCAAGATTTTCTGATGAACATCAATTACTCATGATGCAAATAGAACACAAACAAATTTTCATCCAATAAGAACATAATTATCATCATAAACTATCAAGAATCCTTCATTTTCTTCATAAAAATGGTCATACCGTGTTTTTACGTAACCCGAGAAACCTTGAATGATTGCATACTCAGCAATCGGAGCCTCCATTGCTCTCAATCCAATGCTGTACTTCAATCTTTAGCATCTTTATTAATTTTCATCATCACTTTCTTCATGCTCCTTCCTTGGTTCCTCTTTCAAGATGGCACACATGAACAGCCCATAGAGAAGAGAGAGAGAGAGGAGAGAGAAAGACTAGAATATGTTATCTTCATCCACACAGCCATTCCACATAAGACTATCATCATAAACTATCAAGAATCCTTCATTTTCTTCATAAAAATGGTCATACCGTGTTTTTACATAACCCGAGAAACCTTGAATGATTGCAGTCTCAGCAATCGGAGCCTCCATTGCTCTCAATCCAATGCTGTACTTCAATCTTTAGCATCTTTATTAATTTTCATCATCACTTTCTTCATGCTCCTTCCTTGGTTCCTCTTTCAAGATGGCACACATGAACAGCCCATAGAGAAGAGAGAGAGAGAGGAGAGAGAAAGACTAGAATATGTTATCTTCATCCACACAGCCATTCCACATGCAAAGAGCGGCGATATCATCAGCAAAGAGAGAGAAGTTGCCCCACATTGTCAGTTGGATAGGGTCTTCACAGCTTGGAATCTCCATCCTCATGGATGGAGCACAAATTTCGGCGCCTGTCTGCACCATGCCATCATGCCTTCCTCATGTTTTTTCATCCTATGTTACATAAAATTTGGGGGGTGGGGGGGTGTGTCAAGGCTCCAAAGGGTACCCCTTTTGGTCCTCTCAAATGTCGACCTTTTCATATCTTTCCAATTTGTGGCCCCTTCTTCGTCCGACATCCGATTCGAGCTATGAAAAATCCTAGGTGTCTGGCTCGACATCCCGCACTAAGTGGCATCTCTTGGCATCCCGCACGGTAGTTGGAAAATTTATCAAAAATCCACAAGTGTCGCTCGGGTGCCTTTTAAAAGACGTCTTTCACTCGGTGCTTAAAATCATCCTAGCTGGAACCGCCGCCTTCGATATTAAACATTTTTCCCCTAAATTCCGGATTTTTTTGCAAATTTTAGGTACATCCCAAGCTCAAAATTTTTCTCTCAGTTAGACATCATAGCTGAGACATGGATTGAGTCGATGGATGACTACTTCTCTACTTCAAGAATTGCTTCTACCAATCAAGCAATGATAGCCAAACTTAAGTTAGTTGGCCATGCCCGATTATGGTGGAAGAAATGGTGCAAAGATCAAGGTGTTTCTAAAGGCTCTGTTACTTGGGCTCAGCTAAAAGATTTTGTACGTAGACGATACCTTCCACCGATCTACCGGACTTTGAAGATGAATGAATTCTTCAAGCTCAAGTAGCTGGAATTAACCGTGGAAGCTTGCTACTCAAAGTTTGTAACCCTACTAAAGTATGCGCCACCTATGGATATTGCACAGCAAAAGTATCCAAGTTTTTCCATGGCCTAAACACTCCTTTGAACCACTGTCTTGAAGCAATGCATCCAACGGACTTGAAAGATGCATTATTTTGAGCAAAGCCAATCGTCCAAAAACTTGGATTGAGAAATTGTGACAAAGATGTTTCCTAAGATCAAGGAAAGAGATGCCACACGTGCGGAGAGGGCACATCCATAGGAGATGTCCCTATCTTCAATGCTTACATTGCAATGAGCTAGGGCATGTCCAAGTAGACTACCTTGCCGAAAGACATTAAACCTCCAAGAAAATGAAGCTACACAAGTGTAGTCTTCGGATATATAGAGGAATCAGATGAAGACGAAGACTTGGAACCTACAACACCTCTTCAAGATGATTAGAAACCCCATATATCTTTCAAAAATGTAATACATTCGATATTGAAAATGCCCCAATAAATCCTACTCTTATACCTATAGTTAATTTGGATCATATGAGTTGCATCTATTTTGAGCCTAGAACTTGCAAATGATTAGAGATACTCTGGCAAGGAATGACAGTTATAACTTGCAATGAATTTTTCTTAAGTCGTTCCTTCTCAACTAATATAGATTGAGTCTTGCCAGAATGTCGAAGCTTGGAAGTACTCTTTAGTATTACAAGAAAAACCAATTGTCTATGGAGCTCAGTCGCAAACTAAGAAGAGGACAATCTGGGAACATAGTTTCCGAGATAAAGGACCATTACAATCTGCTAAAAGGATCCTAGGACAATTTGGTCTAAAAAAGAAAACCCTATCAAGGACAACCAAGAATCTTGTGACCACAAGTGATAAAATTCCGCGATGTTTCTATTGCAGGGAGTTAGGTCATTTTAAAAGGGAATGTCCAAAGCACTGTAAACACCGATGCTCCGAGTGCCACAACATTGGACATAACTACGTCAATTGTCCCAATAGAACTCAAAGAGAATGAGCTTACAAGAAACGAAGTTGTACAAGCTCAAGTGATCTAGAACCTACTAGAAAACTATCCGATACTTAGGAAAAACCTAGAAGATATTCACGAGATGTAACTACAATAAATTTTCTCTTGTAATCAAGACTCCGATATATCAAATACAATAGGTTTTTGTCAAAAGACCACATGTCTATGAGTAATCACAGTAGTGCAATGAAAGTGTGATGGGCCTATAACCCACAGGTTCCAAAATGATACCCCCGGTTTCTCTCGAGATGAGGGCATCTTGATTTCTCTAAGGGGAGGAGGATGTAATATTTCCACACAAAAAAAGTTAGTTGGTTACTTGAAAAGTTAGTTAGTCAGTTAATAAGTTAGTAAGATTACTAACTAAAGAATAATTAAGGTAAAAACTAACTAACATTAATAGCTAATAATTTTTATTTAATTAAAAATATATTTAAAATTTTTGAGAGTCATAAATCTGATATTTTTCTCAAATTCACACCGTAGCCACTCTTCACGGAAGTTACAACACAAATGAGACTTATGAGCCTTGTTAATCACTAGTATTAATGTATATAGTTTAAATGGTCCAAAAATATTAGATTTTGGGCAAAACTAGTATATTTTAAGTATTATCTTAAAAAGATATGGAGATTTCTAGAACTGGATGTCATTTAAAAGAAAAGACAAGTGATGTTTTAGTATAAAAAGAAAAAAATTAAGAGAGGGATTTGTGAAATTGCGCGTGCCGTGATCGTAGTCTATAGGTAGTAGATAGCACTTCGAATAGAGAAAGGAAGAAGGAGTGAAGTGAGAGATTTCTAAGCAAGTTTGTTGGAGTTTTATCCCCCTTTCAAAGTCAATGGAACCATCAAATTTATAATCTTAGCATCGAATCACTGATTTTTCCAAGATCCCCCTCCACAAAGAGCTCCTCTTTGCAGCCACAAGTCTATTCTCTAATTCATTATAAATATAAGGCATGGGAAGGCACAAGAAGCATAAGGAGACCCGGAGAGGCTACAAGAGAGAGGTAGAGAGAAGGATTCCCATCCAAGAGATTAATAGAAAGAGCTTGAGAGAGAGAGAGAGAGAGAGAGAGAGAGAGAGAGAGAGAGAGAGAGAGAGAGAGAGAGAGAGAGAGAGAGAGAGAGAGAGAGAGGGAGAATAGCTACCTTGAGAGGCTGCAAGGGAGAAAGTTAGCTCTATTCCCTCTATCTCGATCCTTAACTTAGCCATCTTCTCCTACAATCTCCCATATCGAATCTATTTCTCCCTCTTAATCTCTTGAGTCTAATTGCAGACGATGGCCTCTAAGAAAATAATGTCACATGCAGATGGCAATTCTACAACCAGCAACAAAGCTTTGGTTGAAGGCATCACTATTAATCCAATTGCGGTTCCGGTCGTAAGTAATGTATTTCTAAATTGATAGATGCTTCCTTTGATTCTCGCATGAGATACATTAGGCCCATGCTATGATGTACGAGAATAGGTCATGGGAAGGGATAAGACTCTTCTCACGTATCGGAAAGATGGAGTTTACAAAATGCATGTATCAAGGAAAGTTAATTACACCTAGTTACATATGTCCTATTTGTTGATAGAGCAATTACAAAGAAGAATTGGTTAGGGGTTATGAATGGCATAATCATGACATTAAAAATTGTGCATACAAGTGTTATTAAGAAAATTTTACATAGAATCTCTCTTAGATCCCAAGGAGGAGAGCAAACATGCGATGGAAACGTTATATTGTCTATTCTTACATTGTTTGGAAAGATTGCAATTGGTTTTGTTGGTTGATCGAACACAATCCTAAATGCTTTTACATTCAATTGGTTGTTGGTTTGTTGTTTGGATGATTGTTCTAGGTGCTTGTAATTTATGGTAAATGCATGGCAAGGGTCTATGATGACAAGTTGCCATGGGGATAAAGAAATGTTTTCTTGGAAAACGATATTAGGGTTGAATCCCTTGTTTGTGCTTGATTCTTAAAAGATTTAATTAAGGAAGGATCACACTAGGCTACCCCCAAGCTAGCGGTGAGAAACTACTCCAAGGGGGTCATGGTCATCGCTATGAGAGGCTTGGACCGACTCCATAAGCAAAAATTCTGTCAGTAGGGATAGCCTTAGGCAGTAGGAAATGTAGGTGCCAGAGGAGGATTTGGCTGTAAATCATGATTGTTTCTAGAATCTGAGGAGCCGCTTCGTGACCCAAGATGGGATCCTGGAACCCTAAATACTAGTTACAAGGGTGAAATCTTGGTGGACAGAATACCTTTGTGGAATTCTGTATCTTCTGCTGGGTCAGAAAGATATGGAATTTGTGGTGCCATGTGATTTGGACCAATTACCTCTGTCGAATAGAAGGGATATAAAATTTCTCATGTATGGGCAAGAGACAAAGATTAACTTGAAGATAAGTTAAGGAACTTGTTTGAACTTGTTTATCAATAGATTTCTTGCTCTATTTTCATGTCTGTGCTATAAGTTATGTGAACAAAGCATGTTCCCTAAAAGGCTTAATTAATGAAGCTAACTTTACATGTCACACATAAATGTGGTATGAACTAATTAGAAAACTAAAGCTATTGAGAAAAGAGGATGGGCAGAATCCCCAATGGGTCTATCCTACGGTAGGGTGGTCGCAGAGACTAGGAGGCTTCTCACAAGGTTTTACCATCTTTGATCTTAGAAATTGTTAGGATAGAACCTCGATTCATGCCATTTTAGGGGATCGGAATGGGACTATGCCCTACGGGTAGAGAGGTCGAGCAGCGCATCCCTCTCGTTTCCCATTCTCTTTGAGCAAAGTGATGCATGGGTCTGCTTTGGCTTGGGTATCTCTCCGTAAAGTAGGATGTCCGGGATTCGACGCTAGAATGTTGTTAGGAGACTTTGGCCACTAGAAGCCAAAATTTCAGGTCAATTCTAGTGGGTTCAGCCATGAATGTTCCGTTGCGAGGTGGATTCGAGAAACCCTAGGCTAAAAAACCCAAAACATTCCATGGGAGTGTCGGGTAGTGACGCTTAGATTCGTTTCTCGATAGACCGCTAAAAGCGTGCATGGACAACCAATGGGCAGGCACCTTATAGTTTCGTTGTAGGAAAGCCAATGTCCCAAATTGCAATCAAGATTACAAGGATACTCCATTCAAAAGAATGAGGAAATTAAATTAGGTTATCTCTGAAAGTCTTGGAAGATAACAAGGATAAAGTTGAGACTAAATGTTATTGCATCAAATAGGAATTTCCTTCAACAAAGAGAACAAAGAATTGTCTAGTATATATTGTGCACTTCTACTTGTGTTTGTACTTAGGAACATCTATTTGGAAAACGAGTCATCTAACAAAGGAATTGATAAGAAGATAATATTTCAAATTGGATTCAGGTTGAAACACCTAGGAAAGGCGTGTTGAGCACCCTTAGCTAGCCCCAACCCTATCCAAGGGTTTTATTTTTAATAAGCACGTCAAGAATGTGGACCGAACCCATCGTGAGAGGTCTCTCCGTAGAAACGTTTGTTCGTAGGAGGATACTCATGTGCCAAGGGGATTTGGTTGTAAATATCCTGTCCCCGGATCCTACTCAATGGATCTACGTGACTTGGGAAGGAATCTCAAGGCCTTGTTACTAGTGGAAGGGCATGCCCTTGGAGGAAAATAAGACACATCCTTACGGGTTGCAGGAATCATCCCATGGACGAGATTCGTATCTTAGTTGAAAATTTAATATAAAGTTTACTTTCAAGGAAATTTTCTGATCTATTTTCGTGTTAGTGCATAAAATTACGTAAAGAAACATGTGACTAATGGGTTAATAAAGGAATCTGCTTGTATGTGTTACCACTAATGTTCCCTTAGATAAGTAGAAAAATAAAGCTATCAAGGGAAGTAGGTGGGCCGAACCCCCGATAGGTCCGTCCTATGACAAGGCGGTCCGAGAGAATTGGGAAGCTTCTCAACATTCAAATCACGATGATGTATTGACCTTAGATAATGTAGGATAGAACCTTGGGGATCAGAATGGGACTTTACCCTATGGGTACAGATATAAAATGATGCATCCCTCTTGTTTCCCATTCTCTTTGAACCAAGTGTGATATGAGTCCACCTTGGTTTAGATGCTCTGCGCAAAGTAGATTGTCTGAAGACTAATGCTAGAAGGTTGTAGAATGACTTGACCATTAGAAACCCAAGAATATTCAAGTCGATCATCCTAACAGGGTTGGCCGATATGCTTCATTGTGGAGTAGACTTGGGAGTCGCTAATCGACAAACCCTATGACATTGTGTGGGAGTGCCAGGCAATATCTTTTAGATCAAACTCTCAATGGACTACTAAAACGTGTCATGACCTAGGCACGTTACAATAATGCCCACTAATGTGCTAAGTGTAGATGTGTGGATCCATCTAGCTAGGTGGTCCATCATTAATATTCACACATGTTGAGCTTGCTATCTCAATACTCTATCTCAAGCTCACCTATATCTCTACAACTCCAAGTAAGCTTTGAGATTTTCAAACCTCCTCTATGGCCAATGCCTGTATGAAAATGTAAGCTATCTAGTCCCATGTACTGACATATACTAGGTCAATCTCTCTTACAAGAACCTTCTCTCTTACAAAATGGTATTGTATCTCAATGTGTTTTGTCCTAGTACCATGGAACATTGGGTTTCTAGCTAACTATATACTACTCATGTTGTCACAGTGAATGACAACTCGACCATCACCCTACACATATAAATCACCCAATAATTTTTGCATCCATATCACCTCACATGCTACCATAGTAGCACCTCTATACTTAGCCTCTATACTTGATAAAGAAACTATAGGTTGATTTTTGCTACTCCACATAACTGATGCACCACTAAGGAGATACATGAATCTGCTAGTCGATCTCCTATCAAACATGCTACCAATCCAATCTATATCTGTATATCCAAAAACATGTATATCCTTATCTACCTCACACAAAAGTCCATAAAGCAAAGTGGACTTCCCATACCTCAATATATGTCTAATTGTATCCAAATGAGGCTTTCTAGGTATCTACATTAATTGATTAACAAGACCAATAGTGTAACTCAATTAGCCTTGTGATAGTCATGTAAATCAAACTCCCTACTATCATCCTATACATAGTAGGGTATTCTATCTCATCCCCAACATTAGCACTCAACTTCACATTTTTCTCCAATGGCACTGAAAGAGACTTACATGCTATCACACCATACTTGGACAACATATCCAAGCCATATTGTAATTGGGATAGCCATATGCTATCATCACATTCAATTGCCATAATACCAAGAAAGTATCTTAGCTCACCCAAATCCTTTATCTCAAACTTCTACGTCAAAACGATCATTTACTTCAACAATCCCACTATCACTATCATCTATAATAATCAAGTCAATCCACATAGATGACTATGATGACCAAGCTTGTATCTCCCTTTCTCATATAAAGTGAGTCATCACCATCAAAAACATAAAAGCCAATGTTGACAAGATACTCTTCGATCTTGTTAGACTATGGTCTAGGTGCTTCCTTCAACCCATAGAGCACCTTCTTTAACCTGCACACATATGTGGGATTCTCTAAATCCTCATAACCTGCTAGGTACTCCATATACACCTCTTCTTGCAATTCACCATGCAAGAAGGTATTCTTGACATCCATTTTTTGCAAAGTCCAACCTTTGGCTACTACCAAAGCAATCACATATCTAAACGTTGCTATCCTAGCAACTAGACTAAATGTCTCTTCATAATCTATGCCATACGTTTGAGCATATTAGCCTTTTTCAACCAATCTAGCCTTATACATGCTAACAAAACCATCTATATTATACTTAATTTTGTAGATCCACTCATAACCAATAGGTTTCTTACCCTTAGGCAATGGTTGTAGATTCCAAGTCTTATTGAGATCTAGTACAACTATCTCCTCATCCATTCTGCATCACAATGAGCATGACGAATAGCATCCTCAAAACAAGAGGGCTCAACATCCTCAACCACCTTTACCATATAATCATAATGGAAAGCTACATAACCTTCAAAACTAAATCTTTGAATAGGATATTTTGACCTTGCTAGACCTTCATACCATTGGATTCGTTAGTAGAGCCTTTACATAGCCATGTGCTCTCTATACACTTGGCATCTTGACTAAAGGAATACCAAGCTCATCATCCAAACTTTCTAAACTACTAGAATTTCCATGAAACCCCAAATGACTAGCAAATGTATAATCAACATCTGATGCTTTCTTTTTTTCTTTGTCTTTACCTGCAATACTTGTAGATGCACCTAAAGATGTGGGGCTACTCCTTAGTCTCTTAGACCAAGGGCTTCCTATAGATGTAGTACCAAATGGTTTTTTTGGTCCAATAAGACTCAGTGATTTTTGCTTTTCTATCTATACATAGCTATCATAATCATCATTATCATTCAATGTATCACCACTAGATTGCATCATACTGACTGTTCATCTCATAAAAAAGAATATCCCTACTCACTTTGAACTCACCTCTATGTGACAAGTCTTGAGATATCGAGCTCCACTCGTGATATGCCAAGGTGACCGTTGTGCATTTATGTCATCGACGTGTCAGTTGCAGATGCGGTTGGTACACTGCCCATGAATAATAGCTAGATGATAGCTATCCTTATCTACTCTAGTTCGTGGCTCAGTTAGTATGCTACCTTAGTTAGTTGAGTTTGGTTTGAGACCCATATATAGGGTTCTTCTATTTCTTTATGCTTGACTTCTTTTTGGCTTACACAACTAAGAAGAGGAAAACTGTTTTTCAGCCTCCACCCTTGTGTGTCTTCCCCCATTGTGCAAGCAAGAAAGCTACAAGTGAGACTCCTTCCTTCGCTCCCACAATCTTGACATGATATCAGAGCCTTGTTCGTGGTAAGGAGCTCAAGAAAGCAAGCCAAGCTCGCGGTATTCTGGTAAGAGGAGCAGTGTTGCTTTCATTTTCTATTTTGGGAGCAGATCTCTGCAGGTAGCATAGCCGAAATTTGCAAGAGTGCATTGTCTCAGGTTGAGACGCCCTTCGCGGTGAAGCAAGAGGGCAGTATATGTTGCGGGACAAGGCTTTAGCCCTTGGCGACACTGTTTTTTTTATTTGAGGCCATTTCGGGGCCTGTTTTGGAGGTGGAAGTTTTGTGCACGCACTCAGGAAAAGGCCCAGTTTTATGCTGTGCAGCCACTGTTCTACAGGTCGGTGAAAAGTTACTGTAGAAATTCCATCCTATACCTGTGTGTAGAGACATTGGGAGTTACAGAATCATCCTTGTTGCTTGTTAATGCAAAATCGTCACTAGGAAGTGACTGTGTGGTTAAATACCACTTTCGTCAGTTTTGCAGATTTGCTCTTGTGAGGCTGAAGCTGTGTTCTCTGCAGTGACAAAAATTTTTGCAGTATTCTGTAATGGCGTCTGATTCTCTTTCACAGATTGTAACTCAAAAGCTTGACAAGAACAACTTCCAAGCATGGAAGTTTAGAATGACGAATTTCCTTATGGGAAAATGATATTGGGATTTTGTTGCAGGAAATGAAGAAGAACCAGTTCTTCCTGATGTTCCCAATCAATAGCAAATGCAGGCATTCAAAGCATGGCATGAGAGAGCCAGGAAAGTTATGTACTAGCTGTCCATCAGTATTTTAGACTCTATGATTGTGCATATTCAGGATGCAAGTACGCCAAAGGAGGCATGGGATACTTTGTCAAAAATGTATAGCACAAATACACAAGCCAGGAAAATGCAGCTCAAGCAAGAGTTGCATAATGTGCAAAGAGAAAGTATGAGCATCAATGACTACCACATGAAGGTGAAGAAGATTGCAGATGCACTTGCTTCCATTGGGTCGCCAGTGGAAGATGATGATTTAGTTTTTGTGACCTTGAATGGTCTAGGAAAGGATTATGCACAGTTTCAGACATCCATTTCAGTTCGTGAAAGATTTCCTGATTTTGAGGAGTTGATTGCTCTTCTAATTTCTCAGGAGCAGAGAAATGGTGGTGCATCTTCTTCAGGAGGAACTTCAAAAGAAACTGTCTTCTACTCAAATGCTGAAAGAGGTAGAGGCAGAGGTAGAGGAGGCCGATTTGGAGGCCGTGGTAGAAATCAGAATATGCAGCAAACTCAAGAAAACCAGTCCTATGGAGGAGGACGTGGTAACTCTAGAGGTAGGGGGAGCCAAAGAGGTCGTGGTGGATGGCAAAGAGGCCAAAATGCAAACAGCAATGTTGAATGCTACTACTGTGGTAAAATGGGTCATATGGCTAAAGACTGCTATAAAAAGCAGAATGACATCATGAATGGAAAACTGGAACAAGGGAATTATGCATCTTCTAGTAGACAGGGTGATGACAAAAATGAGCATTTGTTTATGGTGTAGCACATGAATAATTCGGTGACAAGTGCAGAAGAAAGCAACGATGTATGGTATGTTGACTCTGGTTCATCAAACCACATGACAGGTCATGCAGAATGGATGGAGGATGCAAGGAAAATGGAAAAACCAGGATTTGTGGACACTGGTGATGATACTGCACATCCTATTGTGCAGATTGGAAAAATTCCTTTGTCTATGCAGGATGGGAAAAAGAAATACATGTCCGATGTATTTCATGTCCCGAATATCACCAAGAATCTGGTTTCTGTTGATCAAATGGTTGAGCAGGGCTTGCAGGTCAGATTTAATCCTCATGGATGCTTTGTTGAGGATATGAAAAATAAAGGTCGCTTGATAGCAAAAGGAAAGAAGAAGGGCAGAATGTTTACGTTGGATGCAGACATGTCTGAATTGAGTGCAACAATGTTTGCACATGGGACCGGTGTAGTTGCAGATATTGATATCTGGCATAAACGCATTGGTCATGTTAATGTACAGCGACTTAAATCAATGCAGGCCCAAAATATTCTTGCAGGATTGCCTAAATTCAAGGTTGCAGAAATGCATAAGGTATGTGAAGCCTGCCAATTTGGAAAACAGGCAAGGAAACCATTTCCTAGACATGTTCAAGAGAGTGAGAAGCCATTGGAATTAATCCACTCTGATGTGTGGACTACTAAAGCTGCATCTCTTGGAGGCTGTCATTATTTTGTCACTTTTATTGATGACTATAGCAGAAAAGTTTGGGTGTATTTTATGAAAAAGAAAAGTGAAGTTTCTGGGCATTTCAAAACTCTTAAAGCTATGGTTGAAAAAGAAACAGGCCTGCAAATAAAATGCCTAAGGTCAGATGGAGGGGGAGAGTACCTCTCAAATGAGTTTGCAAGGTTCTTGCAGGAGCATGGCATAAAGCAACAATATTCATGTAGTCATACCCCACAACAAAATGGAATTGCAGAAAGGAAAAACAAGCATATTGGAGAGGTATCTCGTGCCATGCTCAATGAAAAAGACCTGCCAGATTTTTATTGGGCTGAGGCAGTTGCTACAGCAGTCTACATAATGAACAGGACTCCCACTGCAACAATACATGGGATGACTCGAGAGGAGAGGTATACTAGTAGGAAACCAGATATTTCTCATTTAAAATTTTTTGGTTGCATTGCCTATGTTCATGTGCTAGATGAGTTGAGATCTAAGTTGGATCCAAAAGCTGAGAAGTGCATCTTTATTGGTTACTCTCTGCAGCAAAAAGGGTATAGATGCTATAACCCTTCTACTCGTAAGTTTACAGTGAGCAGAGATGTTGTTTTTGATGAGATGAGTAGCTGGTATAAACCAGTAAATGTGATTGATGATGTAGATGCACAAAATGGTAATACTGCACAGAATTCACAGCAGTAGTCACAAAATATTAGTGGACCTGGAGTGTCCTCTAGCAATGGTTCATATTCTTCGCCATGGACAAGCAGATTGAGATCAGGAGAATCTCCTCAAAACAATGCAGATAGTGGTATGCATCTTTCACGAAAAGGAAAAGAGAAGGTAGATCATCCCATGTTTGATGTGAATGCAGGTCACTCTTATGTGGACAGTGAATCTAGTGGCTCAGAACAGAGCATTGATGATGAGTTGGGTATTCCTTCTATTGTTACACCTGGAGTAAGGAAGACCAGGGATGTTTTGAGAGCACCTGGGAGTGAACCTACTTTGCGCACGTCTACCAGAGCTAGGTATCCTGTGGATAGGATGAAATATGATGGATTTACAGTCATTCACTATGCATATATGGTCAAAGTGATACAGGAACCAGAACCCACTTCTATGGGAAACCTATGCTTACAGAGTGATACCATTTGGGCTCTGCAATGCTCCTGCTACTTTCCAATGAGTGATGATGGCTACCTTCTAGAACCATTTACATGATTTCACTAAGGTGTATCTTGATGACTTCTCTATCTATAACCTAATTCGTGAGCATTGGGGACACCTCGAGCAGTGTTTTGATAGATGTCTAGAGTATGGAATTTTTCTCAACCCTAACAAATGTGTCTTTGGCATCTCATCAGGAGTTCTTCTAGGTCACATTCTCTCTGCACAAGGGATAGCGACAGATCCTACTAAGATTGAGAAGATTGTGGCCTTGACACCCCTAACTAACCTTAAGCAATTGAGGGGATTCCTTGGCCATTTGGGCTATTATAGATGATTCATTGCACACTTTGCAACGAAGACATCCCTTTGCATAAATTCCTTAGGAAAGATGCCAAGTGTACATGGATTAATGATTGTGACTAAGCATTCAACACCCTAAGCAGTGTCTAATTGAGGCACCCATCCTGCAACCTCATGATTGGACAAAGGAATTCCATGTGCACACTGATGCATCAATTGAAGGCTTAGGTGCAGTCCTATGCCAGAACAAATCCTCAAAGCTGGATCAACCCATTTATTATGCAAGCAGAAAGGTCACTAACAGAGAGCAGAGCTACACAATGACAGAGCTGGAGTGTTTAGCAATGGTGTTTTCTTTGGAGAAGTTTGAACATTATTTACTGTCAAACCATTTCAAATTTTATGTGGACCATGAAGCCTTGTCCGTCCTAATGAACAAAGCCGACATGAAGGGAAGAATGATGAGATGGTTCCTTCTGTTTCAAGAGTTCGACTTTGAAGTGGTTACTAAACTCGGTTGCTCTCATGTTATGGCTGATCATCTATCGCTATCCCACAAAATGCAGACAAGGAGTAAGATGATCCAAACCTCCTTGATGCTTCCTTCTTTCTAGTCAAAACAACCACCCCATGGTATGCAGACATAGCCAACCTCTTGGAAACCCAACAGTATCTTCTTGGCATCTCTAGTCAAGAAAGGAAGAATCTTATGTTAGAATCAACCCCCTACACCCTATTAGGCGGTGCACTGTACAAGAAAGGAAAAGATGAAGTGCTCAAAAGATGTGTTGCAAGAGAAGGAATTGGCATAGTATTGAAAGCATGTCATGACGAGCCATGTGGTGGGCACTTCATAGGAGAAGTGATAGCCAAAAAGGCCTCACTTGGCAAGCCCTCCACAAGGATGCCTATAATTACTACAAATGGTGTGATGCCTACCAGTGAATGGGAAAACCCACCAAGACCATTGCCATGCCAATGCAACCTATCCTTCCCTTGAAGCCATTCAAGAAGTGGAGCATCGACTTCGAAGATCCAATAGATCTCCCCACCAAACTGAAGTAGAATAGATACGTCTTGGTATGTATGGATTATGTCACCAAGTGGTGTGAAGCTAAAAATCTGAAGCAGGACGATGGTAATAGTATGGCCTTGTTCCTGTACGAGAATATCATCACCCATTTTGGTAGTCCCCTAGAGCTAGTAAGTGACAAAGACACTCATCTCATTAATAAGGTCATGGAAGAACTCACAGAGCTGTATAAGATTTGCCACCGCAAGTCCACCCCCTATTATCCTAGAGCCAACGGCCAAGTTGAGGTTACTAATTGCATCCTCTGCTCGATCTTGACAAGGAGAATTGCCGCACATCATGGTGATTGGGATAATCAACTTACAGAGGCCCTCTAGGCGTATAGAACCTCCCATAAGGTAGCTACAAGACAAACACCCTTCTAACTGGTGTATGGTATAGAAGCCATTTTTCCTATTGAATTGGAGTTTCCCTCCCTATGAGTGGCTATCAAGGAGCGCTTGGGAAATTCCGAGTCCCTACAATGCCATCTCTTGCACTTGGAGTGACTTGATGAGATAGGATAGCCCTACAGTGCATGGAAGCCACACAAGCTCACAGAAAGGTCTATCATGATAGCTTCATCAAGTAGAAGGAGTTCAAGGAAGTTGACTTAGTCCTCACTTATGATTCTTCATTTGGCAAGTTTCTTGGCAAGCTTCAACAACACTAGGTGGGTTCTTATAAGGTACTTATTGTCAATCCGAATGGCTCAGGGTCTAGGCATTCGATGCTTCAAATGATCCCTTCCTTATTAATGGCTATCACCTCAAGAAGTATTACCCCCCCTAGGGATCCTGAAAATCACCGTTGATAGTTTCCTCATGCCTTGTACGAAGGTCGATATGCCTTTACCTAATGTTCCTGATAACCCTCTTGTTGATCATGATGCTATGGTTTCATCTTGATAGCCCCTCGTAGCCACCTTCTCCTCCTCCTTGGCTTCCCTTCCATTTGATACAACAGAGGTGGTGAGGATAGTTCTGATACTGGGCGATCTTGCCATTTGACGCTTCAAATACAATAAGAAAGAAAAAGAAAAAAACAATACAAATATATCGGTCATGGGAGAAAAGGACTTCGGTCATTGTCATATTGACCTATTCTTTGATAAAAGTTGAAAACACCCTTGGGATTAGGAAAGAAGAAAAAAGAAATAAAAATAAAAAAAAAACAAAAAAAACAAAAAAAACAAAAAAAACAAAAAAAACAAACTGTTATGGGAGAAAAGGAAGCAATTCCTTGTCATAGCAGGCCTCGTTCCGAGAAAAGGTGGAAAGAACCTTGGACAATAAGCTGGCTGTGGAAAAGGTGGTAACACCCCATAGTCTAGGATAGCCAAATCATCACTAGATACTTTTCTAGAAGAAATTCCAAAGCCACCTCCCTCGGTGTGTTGTCTATGTACTCCCTGCAGAACATGTGATTCCCTAACATAGATTGCATGATCTCTAGAAATCTACCGTACCAGATATATGGGCTACCTCCCTAGGTATGCCTTGTCATCAACTCCATGATGCTAGCAATAGATGAAGCGATATTCATCGACAAAACAATTGAGTGATGTGGGCTTTCATCCTGACAGGATGGGTTGTGAGTATGGGCTTCCCTCTATATTTATCAACAGAGCATGAGACAAAGGGTGGGGTGAGCGACCAGTCCTTTCCCTTCAATTCAAATGAGAGGTGAGATGTGTGGAATGGAGGGTTGCATGCACAGGCTAGACCTCTCAATGCACAATGCATGATCTATTCCTATGCATTACACTATAAGGCTCCCTAGCATTCCTTCTCGCACTGAATGCCAACACATGGCGAGATACACATTGCACCATCAAATGTGCACAAGGCATACAACCTTTGCACAAGCAATTGTGAGGATGTCAATAATGGGTTGTTAATATGGTGAGGATAAAGCATACTCATTCTATCCCATTTCCCTTGTCGATTTCTAAATCGGGTGTACATTATGGGGTTCTTTTCAAGATTCATCAAGTGATGTACGTTATGGGGCGAGTGATTGTTCTTTCCTCCCCATTTGAGTGACTGTGCTGAGTACAATATCCTTTGTCATCACCCAAATTCTTGCACTTTTAGTAGGATAGCTGCCTCCCTAGGTGTTGTTGTGTGGTCCCTGCTGCACTGGACGTATGCTGTGAAGACATCTTGATACCGCGTGTAGCCAACTATGACACAGGACGCGATGTCAACAGTCAACCGCAATGCTCAATAAACTGGGCCAAGTCTTTATGACCCTACACCTTCTATTTGCAAGTGACGGTCATGTTTTACGTGTGGGGACATTAACAAACCATCCGATGACATGTCTTGTGTTCATGCGGACATTAACAAACCATCCGATGACATGTCTTGTGTTCATGCGGAGTCATTTCACCCTACCGAGTAAGGTTTTAAGTGTGGGGACGCTTCCCTTCACGTCTGTCGAGCATATATCTTGCATACGTGATTCACAAAATATACATATATCCCATGTCTTCACTTTACCTTAATGTGTCCCTTGCCAACCCACAAGCCCTCGTCTCCCTTACCTATGAGGCCGTTCCTCTTATTATTTTTCTTTACATAGCGTTTTGGTCATTTTCCATGTGAACACACCCTAAGCTTACAAAAACCCAAATTCAACCTTACAACTATGGGTATCACTTTAAACTGCATCTTTTTTCTTTTTACATCCCCCTGCCTTGAGCAACGGATTGAAAGTTATTAATTTTTGAAGCAATTCCCACACGTTGGATGTTTTTCCATGTGAACGCTCCTTTATTATTTTGGAATGATGTTCCAATATAACAACCCTATCCTACACCTTCCATATGACACTTTTTCTTTTTACACCCTATCATTGCAACATACGATTTGTCCGTTATTAATTTTTGCGGGTTTCCGTGTCTTTTTCGTGCATCTTATTGTCATTTTTTCATGTGAATCTTCCCTGTTCTCCTCGGAATTCAATTCTGAGTAAATATCCTTGACCAAACCCCCTTCATGCCCATTTCTTCTTTTTGTACCACCTTTTTTCAACCTATGGATTTTTTGTTATTAATTTTTATATGTGTTTTTTAGCTTTATTTTATTGCTCTTCCCATGTGAACACCTTCTAACCCCATTGGAACAAAGTTCTAATGTGACAGCCTTGAAGATCATCTATGTCTTGACATTTCTCCTTTTGATTTCCCTACATTCCGGTGGACGGATCATTAACTATTAATTTTCGAATCCCTTTTTGGGTACGATTGTTGGGTTTTTCCCATGTGAACGCATCTTATCTTGATCAGCATTGTGTTTTGATGTGATAGGATTGTCGGACACAATCTTTGGCACATTTCTCATTCTTCTTGCACTTCATTTCACCAAACAAAATCTCCAATATTAATTCCCGTATGCATTTTTGGGCTCAATTTTCACCTTTTTTCCATATGAATGCACTGCATTTTCCTCGGACCCCCTGTTGTATTTTTCCACTGTCTTCCTCCTGCCTTCCGGCCCATTTTCCATCTTTACGCCATTTCATCTGATGCACAGTTTGGGTTTTATTAAATTTATCGTGTTTTTACATGTATACGTGCCTCCCGTGTTGCGTGTGAACATAAGCGTTTTTTAATTTACCCATCTTCTGATGCGTCCATCGCACCTTTTCCCCTGTGACAATGTCTTGACCATCTATGGGTCCTGCCACTCCAAAATTTTTTACCCCCGCCTTGCGCTTGTGCACGAGATGGGGGGGACTACCTTTGCTTTTCTTTTTTCACAACAAAAATCACATCCTAATTATTTGTTATTATTTATGTATTATTTTTTAAAATTAAAAAAGTCCTAATACCCCCCTCCCCGATGGTTCCCTCCTCCTCTCTCCTCTCTCCTCTCTCCTCTTTCCTTCCTTTTTACTTCTTCTTTCTTTCTTTCTTTCTCTCTCACCTACCCCCCCTCAATGCGTACCCTCCCCTCTCCCCCATTGCCCCTCTCTCCCCACTCCCTCCATCTCCTCCATCTCCCTCTTAATCATCATCATCATCATCATCTTCTCCTCCTCCTCCTCTGCCCCCTTCTCATCCTTCTCCTTCGCTTCCTCCAACCCCTCCCCCCTGCCCATCGACAAGGCCTCGCGCCCCTCCGCCTCCCAGTCGCCCACGTCGTCCCCTTGTCCGCCGCGTTCGCCACCTCCTTTGCTCGGGCCGCTTGCCGCTCCTACTGCCTACGGTGCCACTCCTGCAACTTGCCCCACAAGTCCCCCCACCCCACCCACCTCCTAACCCACCACCCCCCACCCCCCTACTAACCTGCCACCCCCCACCTACCCTTCCCTTCCCACCCCCTACCAGCCCCCCTTCCCCCTCATACACCCGCTACCCCAACCCTCCTTTCCCTTCCCCCCTTCTACACCCCCTTTCCTCCACTCTAAACCCCTTTCCCTCCCCCCCCCCCCCCTTTCCCTTTCCCCCCCCCTTCTAAGCCCCCCTTCCCCCACCACGTCCCTTTCCCCACACCCCTGCTTAAGCCCCTGTTCCCCCGTAGAAACCCCCCAATTCCCTAGGAAGCCCCTTTTAGCCCCTGTTCATGTGGGCCTTCCATTCCGTTGACACCCCTGTCGTCAACACCTCATACATTTCCACACAACCATGCGTCAACCACCACTACCAAATACCACTCGAATTGCAGGTGTTCTTACGCGCATGGGTGTCCTGGATCATGTTTGTGACTGGCTCGTGAGCTGTTTCGCGAGTGTTCACACGTGCAGACGCAAGTGTTCCCTTATTCGTGTAGTGGTGCAAACGTTAGCAACCGTTCACATGATGTAGCCATTCCTACGCAGTTCATATGCACTAGTAGTTATTCACATGTAATGTTTAACTCGAACTCATTTAAAAAATCAATTAAAAACATAAAAAACCATAAAATATTTAAAATAAAGAATATATATATATATATATATATATATATATATATATATATATAAAATAATAAAATCACATAAAAATAGCTGAAATATTATTAATTAATTGCTAATTTTTGGAATAATTTTCCTTTGTTTAACACACATGAATAAATGCCAAAAAATATTAATACAATTTTTAAAATCCTTTCACAATTTATTAAAATTCAAAAAAAAACTTTAAAAATCAATAAAATTTTAAAAATTTTCAAAACAATTCCACACATTCTTTCACATGTTTTTCAATATTTCATGAGCTTACATTGCCTATATAAATGTCGAACTCATTTTTAAAAAAAGAAAGAACAAACAAGAAATAAACAGTAACCACAAACACACAACCCAAAAACCAATCGTATCTACATTTTTCACCCTTCCACCATCCATCTCCACAATTTTAATATATATATATATATATATAAATACTAAACTAAAACAAAAACAAACACACAACTTTAATGTTAAACGAAACACCCCACCAAAAATCCTATTAAATGGCTGATAAATCTTAAAACATACCCAAAAAAAAATTCAATCCCCCTTCCCTAATGATGTGATCATCCACATTGCACAAGTTCCCCGTCTTTTTCTTTGATGCATCATGGTCTTCGTTTTTTGATTTGTATTTGACAGGAGTCAAATTATTCCCTAATTGCCTTGCTGTTACATTTTTTTTCTCTTTTGTGTGGATTCTTTGAATGCCGAGTACATTTCAGACCTTGTGGGTGTCCACCCAGTGCCAGGTTCCTTTCCTTTTTCCCTCTTCCACCACGTGCACCATAACACATCATTAATTGTAATTTAAAATCTACCAACCATTGCACCCACCAAATAAACACACTGCACATCATAAATTGTAATTTAAATCAACCCGACTGTTAATTATAAAAGGAACCCCATCATTGCACAAGCACTTTAGCACCATAACCCACATGATTTCTAAAATCCATCCACAGTGCATGCACACATGCCCTATAGACACATTTAACTTGTAATTAAAATAAACCTCCCGAAGTCACGCATACATACGCTTTGTGCCAAACATCATATAATTGTAAAAATGAACTTGCATTTTTAGAGACCCCCAGTCCAGTCAGTTAGTTATTTTGTTAGAGTGGGGTTGCATTACGAATTCGATCCACCATGCATTAAGGTTTTAATTAAAAATGACTTGCAAACTAATTTTTCATTGATTAAAATGAATGTGATAGTGATCTCTGCTCACTTCACTGCACTTTAGGTGTATGCTCAACAATAACGAGAATTGGGATTCCTTAGTTCAGAGGTCAGTCATATTTGTCCATGATGGTCTACGTCGGTCATTCTATCCTCGGTCGAGTTAGTGTTTAGGCTACGGTATGCTGGAACTTATATATTTCTTTTTGTGTGCTTGATTACAGGGATCATGGTGCTTGATTGTCATGCATATCAAGAAGCTTTCAAACGCACGTGTGCGTAGGTCATGTCGAAATTTTTCCATAGGTGGTGAATTTCTTGGGGAGTTTTGGTCCAGTCTTGTCTATTCTTCTATTCTTTGTCCCAATATTTTTCTTAGCTGTAGTTTTGTTTGGGTTTTGCAGGATTTTTTTCTATTTTCCCTTGGTTGTGTGTGTGTGTGGACATCCTGTGTAGTCTGAATGGCATCGTCTTCCTCTACTCCCCCACTTGTGATCTAGCATATGCCATTTCCGGTACATGATTATTCCCTCCTTTTGGTGGCAGATTGTATTCGCCATGCTGGTCTTCATCCTTTTGTGGCCCTAAATTTTTTGCTAGTGGATAACATGATCTGCTACTCCTTCCTAGCATCATACAAGAACCAATCTAGCTTTGTTTATAATGCGACGCTTTTGCTTATCCACAACCAACATTAGTGATGCATTGTGTTTGCCTCTTTCAGATTCTTTTGTCGCTAATGGAAACCAATTATTGATAGCTCAAGAGATCCTTTCCCTTGTTCAGAAGAAGATGTCTACCAATTTGGTGTCTAGCAAGGTTATTACAAGTTCAAGGGTTTCTGTTGCTCCTACCGCCCCCCCAGTATGGAAGCAACTTTGCCAATTTCTACAAGACAGATTTATGTTGGAGCCTACATCTAAATGTCTCTCCAAGGAGCTTTTCACTGCTTCTATTTGGACCTTGGAAGGGGCTAAATTTAATTATTCAGCCTTCATGTTGGCCAAGATGGATCAACATTTCCAATGAGTCAGAAAAGGTCAGGGCAGCAATGTGTCTTATGGTGCTTTCCTTCAGAAGATTATCACTCTTGCTCATCCTCCTAGTGGTGTGCCAATGGCTAATCCTACTCCTCTTCCGAAGCAGCCACCACCTTATGTTCCATCCCCTCCCCCATTACAGGAAAACTGAGATTCAGAGGATGAGCCCCCTCCAAGATTTTTCCAACTTAAGCGCCAACATACTAAAAGGCCACCTAGTCCCTCTACAGTATCAGCTATAGATCCTCTGGTCAATGATACTACTCCTCCTATTTCTAGCAATTCCCTTCTTGTGTTGCTCTCATGTCCTAGCATATTTGCAGCTCAGAGGGATGGACAGGTAGATCAACAGATTCTTGCTTCCTTACAGGCATTGACAGCTGGACCGTTGCTCGCTCAGCTAGTTTCTAGCATCCAGTCTACGTTGGAGATTTCCCTTACATCCTATCTTCAGCCTGTTTACACAGGAGTATATACTTTCTTAGATACATATGATAAGTTGGGCTCTTGGTTGGTGGATGGAGTTTTCATGAAGATTGATATTGAAGATCAACGAGTTGAGCTCTTTAATAAACTTGTATTCCTTTTTTCTTAGGTCGTGAGGACGCTTCCCTTTTTAAGTGTGGGGATATGTTGAAGGCTAAAATGACTAGATTTTTTGGTTGATTTTTATTGTTTTTGAAGACTGAATGGTTGATTTTTGAAGGATTTTGAGTGATGACTAGTTATTTTGGAAGTTTTTAAAAGTGTTTTGGATGAGATTGATTATGTTTTGGAAGCTCATGAGACGATTCTCAGTAGAAATATGAGGCTTTGTGATGTTTTAATAGGTCATGTGAGGTTCTGATACCTTCTAATTAGCTTCTATTTTGTTCTGTTTCTCTTCTATATGAAGCATGGATTGATGATTGATGGAAGTTGAGCTCTTTTGCAAGCACATTGAATGTTTTTGTGATAGTTTGTAATGGTTTTAGTATGAGTTATGAGGGTTTGATGCTTTTTTTTACCTTCTATAACCTTCTGTTGAGCTTCTGAAGAGCCTTTGTTCGTGCTTTGTTTCTATTCTGTTATGTTCTACAGATCTTTTGTAAGTGTTCTATAGAACGTATGTGTGACTTTGGGGAAGTTTTCTAGCCTTGGAAAGAGGTGAATATAAGTTAAAAAGAGCTTAAGGAAGTCAAAGAAGCAGTTGTTAAAGACTCAAGAGAAGACTGGAGTGAAATGACAGTGATGAGCTATGAAGAGTCACTGTAGTGGCTCTGGTTACCTTTTATATCAAACACACATTTTAGAAGGGGTATCCACAACCAAATAAGGATTATTATGAGTTATTATTTGAGTATTATAGTGAGGAGATGATGTACTATTGATTGAGAGAGAAAGAGAGAATCAAAGATAGCCAATTCTATGCAAAACAATGTATCTTTCTATAAAAGACTGTGAGAGAAAACTAAGAAGACAATGCAGATGAATACTATGTGATTATTTCCATTCAAAGTGGTATTTCCTTTGTGTTCTCTTTGTCTATCAATTAAAAATATGAAGAAGATGAAGAGCAATATGAATTTTGTTGAAGATAAAGCTGTGGGAGTTTGTTTATATGATGCTATGTGAAGATTTCTTGCTAGTGGTGTTTTTTTCCTTGTTGTGGTTCTCTAAAGAATGAAACAAAATCTTCTTGATGTTACAAGATAGATTTTCTTGCAATAGAAACCCCTTTTCCTTGATGTCTCTCTTGGGGATCCATTGCTAATCAAGTTGTACTCCAAACTTGAAAAAATTCATCAATTGAGCATGTACACTCTAACTGAACATCATCAATGGATTTAAAGTTAAAGTGGCTGAATTTTTAAGAGATCACTAGGGTACAATTCAATGTTAGCTTTATTGTTATGAAAGACATGGACTGTGACCTATTGCTCGACCAACCATGTATACATAATGAATCTCTCATCGAGGACTAGGATTTCCCATGGGATGTTACGGGATTTGTTGCCTAGGGTTTCTCGAGTCCGCCTCACAACGGAACGGCCGAACCCACTGGGATCAACTTGAAATTAGGGTTCGTAGTGGACAAGGTCTCCTGATAGCACTCTAGCATCGGGACTTGGATATCCTACTTTATGCAAAGTTTCCAAGCCGAAGCAGACCCATGCCACACTTGGTTCAAAGAGAATGGGAAATGAGAGGGATGCACCGCTCAACCTCTCTACCCATAGGGCATAGTCCCATTTTGGTCCCCTAAAATGGAATGAATTAGGTTCTAACCTAATAATATCTAAAGGTTCTATGACTGTAGAACCTTGCGAGAAGCCTCTCAGTCCTCTGGGACCACCCTTCGGTTGGATGGTGACCTCATTGGGGGTTCTTCCCACCCACTTCCCTTAATAGGAACTCTTTAATTATCTAATTAGGTCCTATCACATTTATGTGTGATATTTGAAATCATCTTCTTTAATTAATCCTTTTAAGGAATAAGGTTTGTTTGCATAACTTATGGCACCGACACGAAAACAGTTTAGACAAGTTCCTTGGAAGTAAACGTTATATTAGCATTTTAGCTGAGGTACAAGTCTTGTCCAAAAATGACGATTCCCGCAATCCATGAGGATGCATCTTATTTCCTCCAAGTTTTTGCCCTTGCACTAGTAACAGGGCCTTGAGAATCCATCTCGAGTCATGTAGATCATTTGAGTAGGACACTCGGAGGTGGGGAATTTACAGTTAGAGCCCCTTGGCATCCAAGCATCCTCCTGCGTTCAAACTAACCCACGGAGAGACCTCTCATGGCAGGTTTGATCCATGTTCTCATCACGGTTATTTAGAACCCCCTTGGATAGGGTTGGTGACCAGCTAGGGGTGATTTGGCGTGCCCTTCATTATTCCAATTTCTTTTGTGAGTTTGGGGTCAAACAATCCTTTCATAGACGGTGTTCCTAAATTTACAAGCACAAACAATAATGAAGGCGAGTGCTCAGGACATTTGCTAAGGTGGAGTTCCTATTTTTGAATGCTTATCATTCACCCTTCTTAGGTCTTTCTTGCCTTGGTGCCAATTGCCATGACCTTCTGAAGAATAGTGAATACCCTCATTTTGACCTCATTTCTATGTGATAGGAGCGAGAAATTACACTATTGGATTTATATTCGATATTTTTTGGATGGTAATTGTCCTAATTTGCTGGCCTTTAGTCCAGGGTTCTTGCCTTGGGATCATAGGTCTCAAATTACTCAATCTAGGATTTTAATTGGGTATTTGGCAACCATTTTTCTCCTTAGAACCTTATTGAGGTTTCTAAGTTTACCCTAGGTTTTCACTCCCTTAAGAATTTATAACAGAAGCTTTTGTCCATTCCTTCCACAAGCCAAGAGCAAATTAAGTCCTTTGCAAACCTTGAGTAGTTACCAGCATTAAACGACATGTGGAAAATGGTTGTTCTTTCTTGTGGATATGACACTCGAGTTTTCTTGTATTGTCATCAGGTTGTATCGTGGTTAAAAATAATACCCCTAAAGGTGTTATTGGACTTATCACAACTAGC
Organism: Lygodium microphyllum; assembly: GCF_053477565.2. NCBI lineage: Eukaryota > Viridiplantae > Streptophyta > Polypodiopsida > Schizaeales > Lygodiaceae > Lygodium > Lygodium microphyllum. The sequence continues at coordinate 86,818,915 of NC_141163.1, read as the reverse complement.
TACTAGGATAGAGACCCATGATCGTATTTATTTGATACTAGGTCAACCTATGATCATAACAATAACTTATCTCATTTACAATTAACCCTAGATAAGTCAAATTAAACCCTAACCCTACTTATTGTATAGGATTTCATTCTTCGAAATGTCTCTTGCAGCTAAGTTTAACAATTTACACATGCATCTTGAGTCTATCTTTTAGGACGAGCCCATGTCACATAGTGCAATTAGAACTATCCACCATGCCATGCAAGCCCCAAATGCAAGTCTTTCCTGAGTTGGCGATGCAATGCAGAGCTTCTATTCTTGGAAATTCATTTCATTGAGCTCATGCAAATCATAAATTGTGGCTTATATTTTTCCTTATGGGAGGTACAAGAATTCATCGTGCCTAATGTAAGTACAAGCCACATGAGGGGCTTGGTCACTCCAATGTTTTTGACTCGAGACTTGTTTTTTCGTTTAGATTTCCTCCTGCGCTTCTTTGCTCTTGATACGTCTTGGTTGACAGAGGTGGTTTAGTAGGGGGAAGATGCCACATGGATTGAAGAGAGTACTCTCAACCAACAATACCCCCAAATCCTTTCGAGATGAGTACCTCTCGATTCCTTAAGGGGGGGAAGGATGCAATATATCCCCCCTGTGGCCCCGCAAGACCCCCTGTCGACACCGCGAACTAGCGGAGAGAGGGGGGGCTGTAATATTAGTTAAAGTAGGTGAAGAAGATGACGATGACAGTGGAGCTATAGTGGTTGTCGACACCGAGAGGAGGTGAGATGACGTGGAGGAGCTACAGAGGTAAGCATCGAACATGATGATAGATTCAATGGGGGGAGAGGCACATGTGCGCCACCTCCAACCCCCCTATCTCTTCTTTTTCCCTTAATAGGGCCGCATGGTGAGGATCACAATGGTCGTGGAGTGGATCTAAGGCCTTCTTATCACAATGCCTTTCCCCCCCAATAATACCCATATCCCCTCCCTATAAAAAGCCCCCCCCTTAAACAAGAGATAGCATGATATTCTTTCCCCCCTCCTATCAAATTATAAATGGAGAGAGAGAGAGAGAGAGAGAGAGAGAGAGAGAGAGGAAGAGAGAGGGAAGGGGAACCTCACAGTAAGAGAGAGAGAGAGAGAGAGAAGAGCATCAAGGGAATTTCTTCTCTTGGAAGGAGTTTCAAGTACCCTCCCTCCCCATTGCTATTTTTGAGATCTCTCCATCAACTGCCCTCTAGTTGGGAAAAAGATTATGGAAGTCATGGCAATGCGTAGGAAACTCCGGCACAAAGGAGTGCTCCGTGGGAAGAGGAGGCCCGCATTCCAAGCTCCAAAATGGCCCCAAAGCGCAAACTCTCCCAAGTAATTGGAGAGGTCACACCCATGGAAGGAGGATTGGGAAAACATGCAACCACTAACACGAATGGGTTATGATCGAGTGTAAATGCTAATTCAACACTCTAAAACTAGGTACCACTACAGTGTCTAGTCCTATGAACTAAACAATAAATCATAGTCATCATTAGAAAGAAATCATACTTTTGCATTGCGTAATTTGCATGACTAGAAAGGTAGGTGTAAAGGCTTGAATCAAGTTCATGATGATCATGATTTTCCACGAATCCATTAAGTATCTATGGATTGTTGCAATACTAAATTGATTATTAGGTATGAATTTTTGGGAGTGCACCTTATGTTACCAATATATATATATAAATATATATGCAAGACCGAGTAGGATAATGACATCCCATAAAAAATTAGAGAGTGGTTCAGGCCTCTATAATCCATGCAAAGGCGAAGTGTACCATTCTTCTTCTTTTGGAACAAGACTGGAGTCCCCCAGGGGGAACTACTAAGATGTATGTACCCTTGGCCCAATAGTTGTTTGAGTTGCTCTTTTAACTCAATAGCTTTAGGAATGGAACCTTTTCGCAACCGGTGCAACACCTGGTATTAGGTTAGTCTCATGGTCAACTTCCCTAGGCGGTGGTAATTTAGTCAATTCTTCTGGGAACACATCCGCATACTCTTTTAGCCATGATGGTTCTTCATTGGAGTCCTCTACCTAGTCCAGTTTGTTTAGCTTGATCAAATAAACGTGTAATCCTTTTCTTATTCCTTGAGCTATTTGTGTTGCCTTGGCTAACTAGACATGTAATCCTTTTCTTATTCCTTGAGCTATTCCCATTGCCTTGGCTAGCTAGATCTTTGGTTTACCTGCTTCTCCTTGTGTTGTAATTTGCTCACCTTTAGGATTCCAAAAGGAGACTTGTCATTTCCCACAATGGATGTGAGCGTCATTGGGGATTAGCCAATCCATCCCGAGTAGGCACTCATGGACTCCTAGATTCATTACCTTGAACCTAACAAGTGTGGACTCGTTTCCCAGTAGGAATTCCACTTTAGTAATTTTTCTAGTGCAAGTGATTTCTCCTCCATTTTCTAGTTTGACAAGAAAAGTAGGTGCAGCTACAGTGACTATCCCTAACCTTCTTACACAAGCTAGTTAAATGAAAGAATGAGTGCTGCCACTATCAATCACGGTTTTAAATTTCTTACCTTGGTAATCCAATGGTGTTTAGATCACCAAAAATTGGTGGTTCTGCCCCTTTTTATGAAGAGTGGCATGAATAGATGCCCTCTCAATCTCAGCTTCCATGGATGGGTCTTCTTCTTCATTGATTCCCTTAGTGGTGATATTGAAAGTTTTTGCCCTTCCCATTACTGCATGACCGTGGCCACGAGTAGCTCTGGCTTGGCCACTGAATTTTACTTAACGACAATCTTTGCCAAGTCTGGGACATTCCCTTTTGAAGTGCCCAGGCTCATTGCAATGAAAACATCGCAGGCTTTGGTCACTTCTTTGAGTGGAAAAAAAGTCACTGATTGCATTTTTTCTATGCTTCTTCTATTGGCCTTGACTCTATCCTTGTGCCCTTTTAAATTGAGCTTTCAACATCCCTAGATTCTAGTCTTTGTGAGACCAAGGTCTATTATTCCTGGACTGACTTCTTGGGCAATAGGTCTTGCTCTTATCAATGCATCTTGCAAATCGGAAGGAAGCATTGATTCCAATCAAGTGTTCATTGGTGGGTTCATCCCATCACAGAACTTTGAGACTTGTTGGGGAATACTCATTGTCGGGGCGTATTTCAACAAGGAGACAAATCTCTAGTAGTATGCCTCCAGAGACAAGCCCAACTATTTCAACTTAAGGAACTCATTCATCTTTTGAGTTTTATATGCAAGTCGCATGTTCCTTCCTTGCACTGCTTCCTTTAGTTTATCCCAAGTTATTGTACTTTCCGTGACTCCTTGGTCTTTACACCGTTGCTTCCACTCCAGTCTAGCTTCGCCAGTAAGTTCGAGCTTGGCAATCATAGCCTGGTCTACATGTGTTGTTCTTGCTACACACTACAACAGAAACGAGGCATGGACGGGCAAAGTCGGGCGCGTCTATCACAGCGTCTATGAGTGCGTGTAAACGTGCATGTAAATAGACGCAAATTTTGCGTCTATATATCCATGCAAATAGACGCTAATATAGACGCACCAACAGACGCACAATTATTTAACCACCTAAAATTAGCAATTCACATAATTAAAAACCCAAAGTTAATAATTATTTAACCACCTGAAATTGATTCTTGAGCATGCACATGTGCGCATGATCAAAACCATAGAATTAAGAATACACATTGAATCATTGAATTAAAAAAATAGAGTTAATAATTACTTTTTCATTGCTCTCTAATGAATGGCAGTTCCTCCAGTTGACAAGCCTGATATAAGTAATTAGCGGCAAGCGACAGAAATCTTACAATTAGTAGCAAGCATTGCAATATGTATCTCGTAATTTCTCTATTTACTTGAAGATGATAAAAGATACTTCCTTTTTATTATGGAAAATTCAATTTAGCTTTAAAATTGACTATTGATTCTTGAGTATGCATGTGTGCACATGATAAAAACCATAGAATTAGGAATACACATTGAATCAATAAGCAAATGATCTCATCGCTCTCTCTTTTTCTCTCTCCTCTCTCTCTCATTTCCTTTTCTCTCTCCTCTCCCTCTCATTCCTCTCCCTCCCTCTCTCTTTTTCTCATTCCTCTCTCTCTCATTCCTCTCCCTCCCTTGCCCTCTCATTCCTTTTTCTCTCTCCTCTCTCTCTCATTCCTCTCCCTCCCTTGCCCTCTCATTCCTTTTTCTCTCTCCTCTCTCTCTCATTCCTTTTTCTCTCTCCTCTCCCTCTCTCATTTCCTTTTCTCTCTCCTCTCCCTCTCATTCTTCTCCTTCTCTCTCTCTCTTTTCTCTCTCCTCTCTCATTCCTCTCCCTTCCTTGCCCTCTCTCATTCCTTTTTCTCTCTCCTCTCCCTCTCTCATTGGTATGGGAGGTTGGAATACACAAGGCTTACAATGCAAAGTCAAAACACTACAGGGTAGAGGAGTCTGTAAAAAGACAGCTATCAATCAGGTGACACTTTTTGGGTACTGGCATGGGCTAACAATATAAGCAACTTGGACCAAGACCATTTCGCAAGTGAGCTATTGCCTTATTAATGTTAAGTATCACTTTCTTGGCTCCTTTACCCTAAATATACTAAAGAAATCTGGACAACCGGACTGGCATTAGGTCCAAGGATAATTATTAAAATGCAGATCATTCATTAGTTTTGAAGCCACAATAAGGTCGCATCTAACGCTGCAGCATCAACCTCAAATTTTTGCAAATCCTCACCCACCAACAAATCAATAGTGGCTCCGCCCACATCAACCACAACAAACTTTTCTCCTTCTCTGATGGATAGGAGTCTAGCATTTTGGAGATAATGCAAAGATGCAGCCTCTGGCTCCAGAACTACTCTTAATAGATGAGGGCTAGCATCCTCTGAGCATGTTCTGCTTGACACTCCCTTGACCATACCAGCTTCCTGAGCACATTTCCTCATCTTTTGCTTGGCAGCTTTTGACCATATTGCTGGCGCGGAAAGACACCATTGAATATCCTTCATCATCAATTGCCGACCATACCTGTCCCTCAGGTAATGCAAGATAAATTGTGATACTTTCTTGAGGTAGTCGACGATAAGAGACTCAATTGAAAGGCCTTGAGGAAGAGCCTTCGACTTGGATTGACCTTTGTAAGGAGCTTGTTCTGCTAGATATAACTTGAAACCACTCATGAAAGTACTTTCGCAAGGAAGCGATTGCGTGCATGCAACAATTGTCTTGATGGCAATCTGGTTTGTGTTTTGCAGTAGGGCACAGAGGAGGCCTCATGCTGTAGGGGCCAATTGCGGTTGATGTCGTGCACAGATGTGGATGTCATGCAGGGGCCATACCCTCTCTTGCTCTATTTGCCTATTATGTTTAACATCTTATCTCTTTTTCTCTCTCCTCTCATTCTCTCTTTTTTTCTCTCTCCTCTTCCTCTCTCATTTCCTTTGGCTCTCTTCCTCTCCTTCTCTCATTTCTTCTCCCTCCCTCTCTCTCTCTCATTTCCCTATTATGTTTTCTTCTCTCCCCCTCTCCCTCTCCCTCTCCCTCTCTCATTCCGCGTCTATTTTCGCGTCTATACTCGTGTCTACCTGAATAATAGACGCGCATATACATGCAAAAATAGATGCACACGTCAAAATTCAAATCATACTTACATCATTTCTTTTCAAACAATTCCTTTCCTTTCCTACGTTTTTTGCGGTTCTGAAGCTTGAGTTTAGCCGACATGCAGTCTCTTCATGCCTCACCTAGTCTCTTCATGCCTCACCTCCTCATGACTCACCTCTTCTTTCATTTCAAACACACAAGAAGGGAAAAAGGAAAGCCAAGGAGAGGAAGAAAGAGAGAACAAGAGAGAGAAGAACAAGAAGAAGCAGCAAGCATCAAGGGAGGGTAACTTACCAAGGAGAGGAAGAAGGAGAAGGAAGAAGCACTACCACCCGCCACACCAAACACCCAAGGTGACTCTCTCTCTCTCTCTCTCTCTCTCTCTCTCTCTCTCTCTCTCTCTTTTGTTTCTCTCTCTCCTCTCTCTGCTCTGTCTGTGTATTTAGGATTTGTGATTCCATTATGTATTGCATTTTGTAAATCATCAATGGTGGTCGTCGGCCTAAAATCAGCCGACCCAGCGCGTCTGATAGCGCATCTACATCTCAATGTAGACATAGATATAGACGCGAAAAATGTTTCTCTGGGGGCGCTTCTTAGAGCGCGTGTGCTCTGCAGTGTACACGCGATGTTACACGCGCTGACAGACGCCCACAGAGATGCAGGTATAGATGCGCACAGAGACATAGGTATAGACGCTGTATGTAATATATTTTATCTACACAGGGTAATATGATTTTTCTTGTGTAGATGTGGAATCTTGGATCCTCCAGCGCCCTATTCAACAAGGAGCAATTCATGGGGGAGATGACCAATTATCTTGGTCGCCCTCCCACTGCAAATGAGGTTTTCAGTGTGATGTCTGAGACACCTATCACATATTTGCCTACACAAGGATCAGCTGAGGTACATGGATCGGCCGAAGCATGTACATCTGCAGAAGCACATGTATCGAGTGAGGTAGAGGGTAGTGCACGTCAAGGGAGGAGGGAGAGTGGTGCGGGAGGACGAGGAGGTCAAGGGCTTTATGGGGGTTGCCTAGGTGGTGGCTCTCGATCACCCTCACCGAAAAATGAGAGAGGTGAGCCTCCACAAATGTACTACTCTATCACTGATGTTGGTGGTATCTTGCATGACTTTGAGGGGAGGGACGTGATAGCCTACTTGAGGAGTGTTGTGCATGCCACATACAAAGATTGCACGATTTCCTTCAAGCACCAAAAAAATGGTTTGTGGCAAGAGGTGCTGCGGGCAATACATAAAAGTACCCTAATCCCGAGAATTCACGATTCTCAAATGGTTGGGGACGGTCAAAGGTGAGAGGCGCACTTCATAACAAGAGGTCTCACCTTATGACGCGCGCCAAGGAGTCATTGCGGAGACAAGAGGAGGGGCGCCCTGGATATGTCCAACCACCCAATTGCCACCGCAAGGAGTGGAAAGAGGCCAAGAAGAGAGCAGCGGAGAAAATGACAAGTCGCCAACATGTAGAGGCGTGATGTATCCAGATGGCAACCATGGGATCGTCGCATTATGGATCGGGTGGCAGGAAGTCATGGGAGGCTGAGTTTGTAAGTACTATTTGATTTCTTTTTTTAAATTAAATTTTGTAATTTGTTTCACTTCATTATGTAGTGTGTTTTAATATGTTGTATGTTCAAATTGTTTTGTAGTATCATATCGTTGGTAGGATTCCACCACCAGAAGAGGTATGTTTTATTTTTTACATGAAAAGTATAGATAACTCTAATTTATTGTTTGTAATGGTATTTATATACCTTAATCCTTTGTGTAGGTGAACCCTGATGCAGTTGAGGATAGCGAAGGGGGAACTAGTAGTAGCGGTGGCGGCAACGGCAGCGGCACAGGCAGCGGTGGTGGTAGCGATGATGATGCCTCTTCTGAGGAGATATAGAGGAGTCCCATGCATGCATGCCTCCCCTTGGCTTGTAATTTTCATTTTTGATATGTATTACTTTCAGCTAGTGCTTACGACCATGACGTCACAAGCACTAGAACTCATAATGTAAAAATGTTTCATCTATATATATGAAATTTCGTGTGCTACATACATTGTTTTGTTTTCAGTATCCAATCTTCGAAATAATTTTTCTTTGTTTTCCCTAAGCATACAATTTGATGTTGATGGGGGGAAAAAAACCAGAGAGCATGTGGCTTGCAAAGCCACATGCTCTCTGGTTTTTTTTTCATACCTCTGTTTTGCGCGTCTATCAGTGAGTCTAAATTGCAAGATAAATGCGTGTCTATTCTCGTCAAAAACTTTAAGAGTAAACGCAGTTTTAGATGCGTAGATATACGCATGTATAGACGCACAATATGAATATATCCACTTTTTTATAAATATGATTATATATTTACGTAGCACGTTTATACGCGCGTCTATAGGCGCGTCTAAGTGTGTGTGTAACTCTGATCATAAGCGCGCTTTTAGACGCGATTTTGTAGACACGGAAATAGACGCGCCCGACATTTTTTTTCACAATTCAAATATTGTGTCTACAAGCGCGTCTATGGAGCCTTTTTGTTGTAGTGACACTGAAGTAATCTTCCATGGATTCAATCCATACTTTGGCATGTCACCTTCAATAGTCTTGCCTTTTTCGTCAAATTTTGGTGGTTTAATTTATTTGAGAAGAAACTTCTTCTCTTATGTCTCCTCCAGGTTTAGTGCAGCAGGCTTAGTGCGAGAATGAGATTCTGGTTCTGCATTTGGGGTTGTATCTAGTTTTGAATTTCAAATTCCATGTTAGGATTGTATTTATACATCTCTACACAACTTAAACCAATGCACAAATTATTTTTCATTACTAATGTGCGAAAAATCAAATAATCATAAATTATTATTTATCGATAAAGAAGCTTAAGCCTTAAGTACAATTATTCAAGAATAGATAGGGATAGGCTGGGATGATTTTCTTTTCAAGAGATAGATCAACACCAGGTTAATAATTCCCTATTGGATTTAACTATAAGGACAGAATAGTAATATGGATTGGGGAAATGGATTCTCAAGAAGCGGTAAGTCATGTGAAGTTCAAGAATCCATGTAATTGATAGCCATGACGTTCATTTCGCCCCATTACTTTAATTGTGTCTACTGCTGCTGACAAGATTTTGACCACTTCCCCATAGATATAGTGATTCTGTTCTGCTTGCCCGCATCCGATGTGTAGGATCGAGTTCACATGTGCCTCATAGAAGATGAATAACTTGATGATCTTCAAGTCCTCCAACCATTGTAGTCTCTTCAAATTGTTTTGAAGATAGACGAGTCAGCTGGCATCTATGTAGCAGTAACCTACGCTCCAAGTCCAACGCCTTTCCACATGCAGTGGTGAAGGGTTGTAGAGTCAATCTAGGATCCCCATCATGTCGGATCGTCTGTGATAACTTGAAGAGTTCATAGTCGTCTTGAACATGATATGAAATACAAGGAACCTACTCCATGCCTCTCATAGGTTTGGAAGCAGTAACAATCCACAAGTGAGTGAAAGAAAAAATTATTTTCTAGTGAAAATATCACTTCACTCTTCCCAATTTATTCCTATCTTGATTGTTTTATTTGTTGGTTTTCTCTGATACCAATTGTAACGTGTCCTGTTGTCCAGGCACATTTTTAGCAGCCCATCGAGAGATGAATCTAAGCGACACTGCCTGGCACTCCCATAGGGAATCCGCTAAGTTGTTTTACATTGTTGAGGACCTCAATGCACAAATGATGAATAACAATTGATTAACTTAGTAAAGGAATACCGAGATGTTTTATCATGGAATCATGTTGATCTTAAGGATATTCCACCACAAGTTCTTACACCTAGATGACTCCCCTTCAGGATGATTTCCAAGCCTATCAAGAAATCACCCTATCATATAAACCCTTGATATGCCCATCATGTTAGAGAAGAGATTGACAAGTTACTATGAAGTTGAGCATACTGACTCGATATCACCAATCATCATGGTACTCAAGATGAAGGAAAATTTTGCATATGCATTAGTTACAATAAACTCAATGCTATAACACAAATATCACTATCGACTACCATATGCTAATCACATGGTCAAATAGGGAAGGAAGCTTACAACTTTTCAGAAAGGTTTTCAAGATATAGTTAGGTGCAAGTCCACCCAAACAATAGTGGAGCCCCAAGAGAGGAAATAGGGTCTCTATTGCAAGAAAATCTATCTTATCATAATCAACAAGCTTTTTTATTAGGTTTTATATGATCACAATGAAGAAAAGAACACCAGGCACAACAAATCTTCATGCAACATCATGTAGATCTCCCACGGATTTTATAAAATCAACCATATTCTTCATAATCTTCATAATATCCATCAATAGAACAAAGAAAAAAAGGGAATACACCATCTTTGAAGGGAAATCAATCACATATTATTCATCTTCAATGTCTTCATAGTTCTCTCTCAATCTCTCATATACAATTACACTGTTTTGATGGAATGGACTATCTCTGACTCTCTCTTTCTCTCTCCATCAATAGTACATCATATCCTCACTACAATAATCAATAATCACACATAATACTCCTCTCTTGGTCTTGGATACACCTTCCAAAAAGTATGTCTGATATGAAGGGGCACCAGAGACTTCATAGTGTCCTGTGAAATCTGTCTTCTGTCATTGTCTTCTGTAACCTTATGTGAATCTTCAACAGTTACTTCTTCACTTCAATTAGCTTGGATAGAGCTTCCATTCATCCTTTCCTAAGACAAAAAAACCTCCAAAAACATCCACACATCCATCATAACACTCAACAAAAACAACAGAACAGAACCACAGAGCAACAGAAGTACAGAACAACAGAGCTACAGAAGCTTACTTCACAGAAGATCAAGAGAACCCATAAAAATCATAAAAACCAAAACAAAATCAATTCAATCTTTCATAAACCTCTTTACACAACTTCAATAATCTCTCAAAACATTCATTCATCCATCTCTACTACCAAAACAGAAGAAAATCAGACCTTATAGAGCCAAAGATCCTCATCAAAAACCATCAAAAACCCTTCAAACTTATCCAAACCTTTCCAAACACTTAAAAATATCTTCAAATTCAAACAATAAGTCATCAAAAACAACCATTTATCATAAAAAACAACAAAAAATCAGCCCAAAAACCAACATATTTCACACTCAACATATCCCCACACTTAGACAAGGAAGCATCCTCGCGACCTCAGGAAAAAATGAATAAAAGCTCTAATCTCTTTGCTAAAAAATCTTAAATCAGCACAATGTACCAGCTACAATCACGACCCCAACATCAGCTTCATAAAACCTATATAATATGTTTCAACTTCCAAATCTTCAACTACAACTTCATCCAGCTAATAAGCAACATCATCAATCTTCACAGCTCCATCTTCATCAGCTTCTCATCCGCAAAGAAAAACAACAATACCCAATACAAAAAATACCCATACACAAATATAATCTGAATGGCACAACTCAAAAATGTTGAAGAGAAAGAAGAAATTTCCATTAAAAAGAAGAGAGTGGATATAATCAAGAAAACCCTTCTACTAAGTAGGATGAAGGTATTTCTTCTTAAACTGCAGACTAATTTTAAGACGGTCCAAGGCTTTGTTTTCATCCACAAAGTACTTAGGTACATTTTGGAGAAATTCTAGGCAACACATCCTTTCCAATAAAATGATGAATCTAGTAGGGAAATCCTATGAAAAATAATATAAGAGATCCATTTGAGCAACTACTACATCCTCATTTGGATTAATCAACATCTGGGGGATACCTTTGCGAGTATTCAAGTGTGACTGATGATGCATGAACGCAAGATACCAGCAAAAGTGAGCAGCAAGACGAACTGTGGTATCTCCAGAAGTACCATGTACCCTAGCAAAGTGAAGGTAAGAATTGGAACATGTTGCAGAAGTATCCCAGAACCCTGGAATGAGAGGCCAATTAAACACTCGACCTGTCACTGAATCATGTAATGTCCAGTGTCTTATACGAAGGATGTCACCATCATACCATGGGGTATCCATCACTGTTTAGGGAGGAAGGTTAATGTAATCTGTCAGAAAGGGTAATGGAATGAAAGGAGAGCATTGTAATGGAGGATAGGACAGATCATAAAAAGAGGGTAATTGAAGGGATAAAGAAGGTGGAAAATATGGAGAATACATCAAAAATGTATGAAGGGATTCTGTTGGAAAAACTGAAGGAACAGGAGGAACAGTAGATGGAATGTCAGAAGGAGTAGGAAATAATGTAGGATCAGCAATGAAAGGACATGTAGTGAACACTGGAATGTGAGGAAATCCTAAAGGGATAAATGATAAGAGAGGAATATTATCAGGACTAGATGAAAGAAGAGAAACATATAATGAGAAATGATAAGACATTAGGGAATATGATAAAAGATCAGCAAGATCTAAAGGATAAATAGAACATCGGAAATTTAAATCCTCTAAGAAAGACTTAGTAAATAATGGGTTATCAGCAATGAAGCTCAACAACTGAGATTGAAGAGGCTGGATATCTGATTTATGAAAGACACTTCTAAGGCGATGAGGTTCCAAAGCAATATCCTCCAAAGGTGGATGCCAAGCATATCCCTTGTACCAAGACGTCTGCTCATGATAAGTTCGTAAACTCTCTACTAACAGAAGCTCAACTCAATGTACATCCATCACTGCCTATAAGATGACATCTCCCACATAAACGTTTAAATCTTCCTCATCAGGGATCTGTAAATAGCCTGTAAGATACATGAAAGAGAGTAATTGGACCTCATGGGAAATCAAGTCATCCACAAATCTATTAAAAACAGCTCGTAAGAGATCCGCAGGCCAAAGATTGGACCATCCATCCTCTAGAGGCTCTAAATCCACATTGCTCAAAGAGATATATAAGGCAAACCTTTGTTGATGATATTTCACCCAAAAGGATGGAGGAGATGACACCAATTCAGTATAACGGACAAAATCATTTTGCACACAATCCATCCGCTCTGAAGGCGATCAACCTTAGTTGAGAACCCATCACAGAGCTTAGCCTTATGTTGCAACTAATTAAGCTCCTCTTGGGATGACACAACAGAAGATACAGGAGCAGGAGGGGAAACAGAAAGAACATCCACCTTCTGATTAAGCTCTTCAATGAGTTTTTGTTGGGACTCTACAGTGTCCTGAGATTGCTGGAACTGACCCTCACTGGTAGCAAGCTTACTAGCCAAAGTGACCATCTCTGCAAGGGCAAAATTCTTCTCAAGCATCAAAGATTCATTCTCTTCATCTAGTTTAACAACCTTAGCTTCTAGCTCCTGAATAGTGACCTTCTGTGAATCCATTAAAGCTGTGGCAGTAGTCATCTGATTGTGGATATCACTAAGGGTAGCCCTTTCTGAAGACAGATCCTCCAGTGCCTTACTCAATTGACTAGTGAGGGAATCCACCTTGTCTTGCATGGAAGTGTAAACACTGGTGTACAGTGTCTGAAGACAGGAAGTAAGGGAAGTTTCCAGAGTAGACTGGACATTGGAAACCATATGTGGAAGCATGGGTCCAACTAAAATGGTTTGTAATGATGAAGGGATCTGTGAATCTAATTTTCCCTCCTTTTGAGCAGCAAATAGATTGCTACATGAAAGGAATGAAGGGTACTGCCAGACACAGTAGGAGTGGATGTTTACACCAGTGGATCTTGGACAGAAGGATTGGAAGGTCCCTTTGTGCGAAGGTGTTTCTTTCTAGAAAAAATAACAGGCGACTCCTCATCTTCTGAATTAAGCTGCATGGGCCTAGGAGAAGAAACTGGTATTGTAGGCTGCACTCATAAAGGAGCTGGATCTGGCACTGGAACACCACCAGGAGGAGGTGCAAAAGTAAGGATCTTCTGTAGGAAGGCACCATAAGAAACAGTACTATTTTGGCCCTTCCTGACACACTGGAAATGTTGATCCATCTTAGATAACAGGAAACTTGCCCAGTTGAATTTAGCTCCCTCCAGAATCTTCACAGAAGCTGTGAATAATTCTTTTGACATGTATTTGGATGCAGCCTTTCCTGACATGAACCGGTCCTGTAGAAACTGGCATAACCGCTTCCAAACTGGAGAAGAAATGTGGGTAATAGATACCCCTGAGCTATTAATGAGTTGGTTAAGAAGCAAGGGGATGGAAGTTTCCTTCTTCATCAGTGTGACTATCTCATCAGTCATTAGTAGCTGGTTACCACTGAGCACAAAGGAAGCAGATAAGGGCAAACATAATGCTTCACTGATATTGGCTACTGATAAACAGAATGTCCGGTTGTAAGCCAGGCCAGACTGGTTTTTGTAAGAAGCGAGGAAAGAATAACACAGCTTCTCATCCACAGGTGGTAAAGTGAGAGCCATAAATGGGCGAAGGCTAGCTCGTCGAATACAATCTGCCTCTAACAGAAGAGAATAGTCATGGACCGCAAGAGGAACGTGCTGGACCACAATTGGAGGCGTAAAAAGAGGTGCCATTCAGACTATGGTAAAAAAAAAAACCCACACACACAACTAGGAAAACAAAAAGAAAACCTGCAAAACCCAAAAACAAAAACAAGACTAAGACCATCGACAGGAAACCGACTAATTGACACGATTGACTGGATTATAACAACCCCCAGGCAAACCACATCCTAAAAAAAATTCGGCATGACCTCTACACACGTGCGATCGAAAGCTTCATGCTATGCACACATACATGCACCCTATAACCCCGTATCAGGTAGAAAATAAAATAAAACTACATTCCATAGCCTAGACAGAGACTCAAAAAAAATTATGACGTAATCAAATATTCTGACTGAAAAGGAGAATAAAGACCATGTTGACCAATGTCGGATTACTACTCCCACTCCCACATAGCGTTCACGTCCTACAATGCGGCGGAGTCTGTGAGTGAAACTAACAACTCATTTTTTATTATATAAACAATTAAGCATCGTTCATTATTAAATTAACCCGTTAATGCATGGTGAGTTGACATCGTAACCCAGCCCCACTCAGATTTTGACATGACTAACTGACTGGGTCTCTACTAATGCAGTTCCTTGTTATAATTAGATTATGTATGGCACTTGCGTGACTTCGGGGGTTGATTTTAATTACAAGTTAATGTGTCTGAAACGCGTGTGCATGTGCATTTGTGAATTGATTTTAATTTACAACTTATGTGGGTTAGGGTGCAAAGGTGCACGTGCAACGACAGGGGTTCTTTTTACAATTAACGTCCGGTTCATTTTATTTACAATTTATGAGGTGCAGTCTGTTAATTATGTGTGTGCAACATTCGATTGATTTTATTTACAATTAATGTGTGTTATTGTGCAAGTGAGAGAGGGAAAACGGAATGAACCTGGTAATGTGTGGGTCTGCCTGCGAGATCTGAAATCACAACCTCCAAAAGTGGAATGCCTAGTCCACAAAAATCCACAAAACGGACAAATGGTCAACTACCAAGAGTCATCCTGTTGGATAGAAAAACAAAAACGAGCTAACACCGTGACCACGACAAAGAACAATGAAACGAATGACCAAAAGAAAAGAAGAAAAAAAATGTATGTCTTGGATTTACTTGGATGTGTTGATTGGTAGGGTTTTTTATGTTTTTAGTTTGTGGTGTTTGGTTAAGTTGAAGTGTGTGTTTTGTTTGTTTTTTTTCTCGGTTTATGGTGTTGGTTTTTTGTGTATTGTTTTTTAATCAATAAAAAAAAGGAAAGAAGGGTTTGTTTTGTTTTGTTTGGTTAATTTGTTATTTGTTTTTATGGTGTATGGTTTTATATTTGTTTTTGTTTTTGTTTGGGGTTTGTGGTGTTTTTTGTTTGTTTGTGTTATTTAAAAAAAAAAACAAAGAACCCTCCCACTACAAGGACCGAAACCCATATTGTTTCAATGTGATGGAAATGTTCATTTGATGTTGGGGAGTTTTGAAAAATTTTGTTTATAATAAATACATTGTCATGAGATGTTTCCAAAAAGAAATAAATTTCCAACATTATGTGAATATTTTTTTAATTCCAAGAAAATGTCCAAAATAGAAAAGAGGGTAAATGTGATTTTCTTTTAAAAAAATAAATTATTTTTAATGTATTTTTTGGATTTTTAAAATCAATTTCCATTAGTTTAGAAAGAATTTCAGTCAATTTGGAATTTTCAAGAAATTTTTAATAGGATTTTTCAAGAAGAAAAATTATTAAATTGTGGGAAAAGGTTTCAACAATTTCTGATAATTTTTCAGAATTTGTTTTGAAATTTTTATGATTTTTTTCAAATTTTAAATGTGTTTAATGGATTTTGTGATTTAAAAAATGATTTTCGGGATTTCAAAAAGGAATACTCGGACATGCGTAAACAATTGCGTGTGAACGAACGAGCATGCACCACCGCACGGACAAGTCCAAACGCGCGTGAACAGTCGCAAAAAGATGCGATCACGCGTACACGCATGCGAACGTCAGACGGTCTCCTGCACGAACAACACACATGCGAAGAAAAGGAGGCACGAACACGCGGTGGGGGAGGGTGGGGTGAAGCCAACTGGGGGGGGGGGGGGGGGGGGTTTGGGTCTGGTTAAGGGGGGGAGGTGGGTGTTAAGGGGGGGATGGGGGGTTAAGGGAGGGGTGGTGGGTTAAGGGGGGAATGGGGGGGTTAATGAAGGGGTGGTGGGTTAAGGGGGGAATGGGGGGTTAAGGAGGGGTGGTGGGTTAAGGGGAGAATGGGGGGTTAAGGGAGGGGTGGTCGGTTAAGGGGGGAATGGGGGGTTAAGGAAGGGTGGTGGAAGGAGAGGAGATGGAGGCGGAGGAAGGGGAGGAGGAGAAGGAGGAGGGTGGAGGGAGCAACAGCGAGGGCGGCGGCAGCCGAAATCGGTGGCGCGGGTGGCGACTTCAGATAGGCGGCGGCAAACTAGGGCGCCAGGCGGGCAGAGACGACTCATGGGTGGCGCCGCGGAGGTGACTCGCGGGCGGTATTGGGAGGGAGGCACCAAGGGGGGAGAAGGGGGAAGATGAAGGTGGAGGGAGGAGGAAGGAGGCAGAATGGGAAGGGGAAGGGGGCGGGAGGGAGCAGAGGAGGAGGGTGGAGGGAGGAGGGGATGGAAGGGAGGGAGGTGCTGCAGAAGGAGGGGAGAGAAGGGAGGGGGTTATGGGGAGAGAGAGGGAGGGGAAGGAGAGAGAAAGAAAGAATAAGAAGAAGAGAGAGAGATAGAGAGAAGGAGAGACAGGAGGGAAGGGGGGAGGGGTTGTAATGGACGCGGGAGGGGGGTATAATTTTTTTAAGTAATAAATTAATTAATTAAAAGAAAGGCGTGCCCCCGTCCTGCACGCGTGCGCGGGGCGAGGTAAAAAAATGTGGAGTGGCGGGATTGGAACGGAGCCGGGACGTCAGCACGGGGTGCACTTACGCGACCGGGCGTGGCAAGACATGTAAAACCGAAAATGCGTGCGTTCACGCGCGAGACGAGTCGTGTGAGACACGTCAAAATAAAGAAAATTTAATATCTCACAATCCGATCATTGAAACGAAATGGTGTAGAAACGAAAGATGTACAAGACAACAGCGGGAAGATAGGGGAACAGGTCAACGGGGGTTCCGGGGGGAATAAAGGATGTGCACATGCAAAAAAACATGAAAAACTACCCCGAAAACACATATGGGGATTAATTGCGGGAACACTTTCGACCGAGAGAGGACGCATTCACATGGGAAAAACGTATAAAGGAGACACGCAAATACGGTCAGAAATTAATTACAGAAGATCAGTTCACCGAAAGAGAGGGCAGCAAAAACCACAAATGTGCGGGGAAAGGGTTTGCACAGGGCTGTCACATTAAAATACAGTTCTGATAGGGTTAGGAGGCGTTCACATGCAAAAAACACCAAAAAGACACTCGAAAACACTTTTAAAAATTAATAATTAAAAATACAAAAGTTAGAATAGGGGGAGAAAAAAGGAAAAATGTAGGGAAAGGCGCGGTGGACACGGGTGTCAAGTCAAACAAGAATTCCGATGCAAACAAGGCAGGTTCACATGGAAAAATGTCAAAAAGATGCACGAAAAGATCCCGACAAACCGCAAAAATTAATATTGGACAAACGTGCATCGGAATGACATGGACTCAAAAGGGAAAATGTCAGGGAGGAAGGGGAGGATAGGGCTATCATGTCAGATCACCGTTTCGAAGCAAGCAAGATGCGTTCACATGGAAAACGGTCTAATGTACGCAAAATCCGTCAAAAATTAATAACTCAAAAACTATGCATCAGAATAAGGGTGGGTAAAAAGGGAAATTGGACAGTTCGAAGGGACAAACAGGGCTGTAAGGGAAGATGGGGAGGCCGCTGAACGTAGGGTATATTCATATAGAAACACATCAAAATAAGGGAGAAAGAGAAATGGAGGAGGTACAATCCCAAGGAAGGGGTGACAGTGGACGGGTGGGTGGGGAGGGGACCCCAAGAGGGTAAAAGAAAGTCATCGCATACATGCATAATCAAAGTGAGGCATATGTAGGGCGGTATGCCACATAGACGTGCAAGGACGCATCCCCAAACTTAAAACATTAACGGCAAGGAAAATGCATCATGACAACCTACGATTCGGCAACCGACTGGACGCTAACAGACGGGACGTTGACATCCCCACAGTTAACACCTTAACATGCACGTGCAATCAAGAGATAGGGTTCGGAAAACTTGGCCAGTGTGGCAAATAGTTGAAATCGATTGTCGATGTCGTGCGCTGTGTCTCAAGCGGCAGCAGGAGGTACCAGAGCTCGCTCTGCAACAAACGCGTCCAGCATGGCAGGGACCATGTAATAGCACCCAGGGAGGTAGCTAATGGATGAATCTCGTCGGGTCGGTGTCGTTGACGAAGGATAGTCACTCAGCTTACAGCACTCAGATGGGATGAGAGAACAGTCACTCGCCCCATTATGGACATCACTCGATAAATAATGATTGAAACCCATATCTCACACCCGGTCTAGGAATTGACAAGGGGGATGGTGCAGAGGAGTACGCCAGGGTGCACAGGTGATGGTACATTAGTGCGTCCAACCGAGCTGGCATAGGTGCAGGCAAGAAGGAAGGCCAGGGAGCCTTACAGTGCAGTGTATAGAACAGGGTGTTGAGTGTTAAAATGACCTATTTTTTTGGCTGATTTTTGTTGTTTTTGAGAGCTGAATGGTTGATTTTATGAGATGATTGATTGGTTTGGAAGTGGTTTGAGAGTGTTTTGGATAGGTTAGAATGGTTTTATTAAGCTAATGATGTTTATTAGTAGAGATGTGAAGTTCTGATGATGTTCTGATATGTTCTGATATGTTTTGATTGGTCCTGATAGCTTCTGTTGAGGTTCTGTTTTGTTCTGTTTTCTCTCTGTAAGGAGGGATGGAGTATTGATCGATAGGGTTTGAGATTGTTTGAAAGCTTATTGAGTGATTTTTGATGGTTTGGAATGGTTTTGGTATGAGTTATGTGGTTCTGATGCTTTCTGTTGACCTTCTATAACTCTCTGATGAGCTTCTGGTGAGCTTCTGTAGACCTTTTGTATGCTTTTGTATGTGTTCTGTTGGATGAGAGTGTAGCTTGGGAAAGTTTTCTAGCCTTGGAAAGAGCTGAATACAAGTGCAAAAGAGCTAAAAGAAGTCAAAGAAGTAGCTGCTGAAGACTCAAGTAAAGGCTGAAGTGAAGTGACAATGGTGAGCTATGAAAAGACACTGTAGTGGCTCTGGTGCCTCTTCATATCAGACATACCTCTTGGGAGGTGCATCCACGACCTAAGAAGGATTATTGAGGGTTATTATTGAGAGATTGTAGTGAGGATATGATGTACTATTGATGGAGAGAGCTAGAGAGAGAGTCAGAGATAGCCAAATCTATCAAAATAGTATAATTATATGTGAGAGATTGAGAGAGAAGACTATGAAGATATTGAAGATGAATACTATGTGGTTTTTGGTGCGCAGTCGGGGAAACTTGCCATCAACAAGCACCAGAAGAGGCTGAAAATGAAGGAAATGGCATTGCCAAGAAGAGAAGAATTCAATGGAAGTTTGTAAAGTTCCTTCTTCCACTAAAGAGTTGGAATTTCTTATAATCAAAGCCACTTTCCACAAGAAGTTCATCCCACAATGGCGGAAACACATCACCATCATGATGCATGCTCTATGTGGTGGAAAGTTTCCTCTTCCTGTTGAAGCAGCAGAAACTTGCATCTTAGTGGCAAATTGTTTGGGAACAAACTGAAGAGCAGAAATAGAGAGAATGACCATCCATGGAAGATTTGGCATTCATTGAGAAGTTTCCAGACATTATCAAGTGGGAGATTGTGAAGAAGCTTCAGGAGTCTTGGTCTGTAGAGGTTCACGAAGACAAGAAGGAAAAGAGTTGGAATTTGTTCGTGGATGCTCAACAGCAAGATACGTGGGATGCTTGGTGTTCTGACAATCTTTTGTTTGTCCAATTAGCAACCCACTGGAAGTTGGTAGACAGAGTGTTTTTCACAACATACACAGTTGAAACCATCAGAAGCTGGCATTACTATGGTGATGGCACCACCACAATGCTTATACGTATGCATTTTGACACCTTCAGAACCGAATACCTTCCTCTGTGCAGTGGCATGAAAGCAGAATTCAGAGACGTTGAAAAGGAAGAAGTAGAAGAAATGTTGGCAAGACAGTCCTCCAGAGACTGAAACCTTCTATTATCCCTCTGTGGAGCACTAACAATATAGTGGAGCCAACCCCTTGATGAATGACACAATAAAGAGGCAAGCGTTAGAACGAGTCCAAAGGTACATGAGAAGAGAGAAAGCAAAAATCAAAGCTGAGAACGAGCTCGCAAGAGAAGCCACCTTTGACGCCCTTGCGGAACTCTTTACAGAAGTCCCAATGGCACATCAAGCCCTTCCTCCTCCTGCTGGAGGTCCACTTCCAAGCCAAATCCGTCCTGGAAATATTGATGACAGGCCAGCGAATATAGTCCCATTGCCAGTCTTTAAGGGAGAGTACAATGAGGACCCTGATCTTCATGTAGCAGAGTTTATGGTAGCATGTGTGGCTAACAATACCAGAACCCCTTAGCATTGGCTAGCAATATTCCCCGCCACTTTCAAGGGCACGGGGTTTCAGTGGTATGAGAGACAAGCAACAGGAACTTTTGGCACATGGGACGACCTGAAGTTGGCCTTCCTCACTAAATTCATACGTGAAGGTTTTGAAGAGTGGATGCGAGAGGAATTTATGAATTTAAGTCAGTCCTCTAGAGAAAGAGTAGAAGCTTATGTCTCATGAATGAAATCCATCTTGAAGAGATGGACTAACCATAATCTAGATGATGGCATTTAGAAGGGGGTGTTTCTCAGAGGATTACAACCAAAAGTCCATAAGTTTGTGGAGCTGCAAAGACCAGCCACATTGCAAGCTGCAACCGAAGGTGCAAGACTGTACGATGAAGTGGAAGCTAGATTGGTGATGAATCCAGGAAGAGGAGTCCTGCCTCCTCTGATGCCAAGAATGATGTATCCACCAAATGCAGTCCCAGGGGCAATCCCCTACCCCTATCAACAGATGCCCCCAGTATCACAGTACAGTGCACCAAATCCACAGTGGCCACAATCAATGCCTCAAATGATGGTTCAACCGCAACAACAATGGTCCCAACCAATTTCCCCAATGCCAAATCAGCAGCAATAGTGGAACCCTACCAATTGGAGCCAACATCCAACAATTCAAACAGGAGCTCTGAATCAGAATCAGAACAGAGACCCCTATGCACCAGCCCAACCTGTTTATGCAGTGATTACAGAGACTCCTCAAAACCCTACTGCCACTACATCAGGAGGAGAAAGCTTGAAGGATTACTTAACCAACTCAGTTGCAAATATCAAAAAGGAGTTGATGGATGTGATTGCAGAGCAGCTACAAACACTAAAAGTGAATACTGCTAGCATATCCAATGTGGCAGGAGCAGGAAGAGATGTGATGCGGTCAAATACTTGGTGTGGAAAGTGTCATCAAGCACGCCATTTAGCCACTGAATGTACATGAAAACCAACCATTCCTGGAGCTTTTTGTTCCTAGTGTTTGCGGAAGAACCATACAGAGGATATTTTCTCTCTGAAGGAGATGCATGATAGGAGAAGAAAGGAATAAGATGCAAGATTCAACTTGCTGGAATCCAAAATGACAACACAGGATATTGGACCCAAGCCTAGAGAGTTTGGTCCTAATTTCAGTCCAAGGAGGTTTCCCTCTCAAAGTTACAGAGGAAGACATTCTTGATGTGGTCAGAGATCAGAAGTGGAGTGTTACAGATACGGAGAAAAGGGACACATTTCACCAAATTGTCCAAATCCCAGAAGGTCAGTGGATTAAAATCCCTTATGCAGTCAATGCAAAGGAGAAGGCCACACTGCAAAAGACTGTCCAAGCCCAGTCCCAGTGAAAAATAGTGCTACTGATAATCCAGCCAAGGCCCAAGAGCCTACCTCCAATTTAGTGGAATTGGAAGTTGCTACCATCACGTGTGCAAAGAAAAAGGAACCACCTATCCAGAAAGAAAATAATCCTCTTGCCAAAACAGTGAAGTTCAATCTTCCACCAGAAGAACAGAACAGAATAGAGCCTGATAGTACCGTACAGAGCACTCCAGTGCCACAGAGAGTCACAGAGACAATTGCAGAGACATGACCAGAGGTTCAGGAGATAGAAGGGGAGAAAGTGTCGCAAGTGGCAGAAGAAGTTCCCATGATGCCCCTGTTGGAAGAAAAAAGGAAAATGAAAATGGGTGTCGCCCCATTCCCTAATCGGTTAGAGAAGCCAGTGGATCCTATTAAGGAATACGATCTGGTTAGAGATCTAGATACCTTTAAACCAAACCTCACATTCCGACAATTGTTGATGTTGTCTCCCAGTTACCGAAAATGGTTCAAAAGTATATTGACAAGAAGACGTGGATTACGGATTGCTCTCTCAATAGCAACAAAGTCCAACAAAGCTCCAAAGCTTGTAAAAGAAGTGGACGTGGCTAACACCTTCCTAGATCCGGGTACCCCAGAGACTGGTGTATGGATAGAAGGCTGCTTCAGTGCAAATGCACTAATTGATGGTGGGTCATCAGTGAACATTATGATGGATGTGACAATGAAGGATCTAGGCCTACAAGGTGTGCAACCAACCCAATGGCTCATCAGACTGGCAGATCAGAGAAGAGCCTTTGGGCATTCTCCCATATGTGAAGACAACAGTAGCCGAAAAGATTATTGGCTAACCTATCTGGTGGTGAAGCCAAACTCTTATGGTACATCCTATCCCCTATTACTGGGCAGACCATGGCTTTTTGAAGCTAGAGCAAGGACGGATTGGTTCAAAGGATCCTTGACCTTGGGTAGAGGAGCCAACAAAGTGGTGCTGAAGCTATATGGTGCTCAAAAAGGACATGGATCCACCTCCTTGGAATTATCTTCTGACTCCTATAATGAGGATACAGATGGAACATCAGAAAACGAAGATGCTGTCAAACAGATCCTTCCCAAGAAAACAGTGGCACGTTCCTTAACAGTGGATATTGTACGCCAACTCCCAAAAGATGCAAAGCCATTATCAATGGGTGAATACTTCCTGCCTGAACCAGGAACGATTTCTGAAATCACTTCTGACAGTGAGATAGAAGCATGGATGTACTGTCTCCCTGTTACATGGCCATAGCAGAGCCAGAGACAGAGGCAGCAGATGAAACAGAGAACATGTTCTTCTCTTACAGAGCTCCTACAGAGCCAGAGCCAGAGCTAGAGACAGAGACAGAGACAGAGACAGAGATAGAGACAGAGACAGAGACAGAGATAGAGACAGAAGAGGATGGAGATTATATGGAAGAAGAAGGTTATGAAAGCGAGACAGAAGAGTCTATCCCACCTGAAGAGGTTATGTATGAAGAAGAAGTTCCAGAAGCATTAGAAGTAGACGAGCTCATGCTGTGGGACAGAATGGCGATGGTACCATTTGGTCTGGTAAATGGATCTTCTCATATGCAAAATCTTTATAAGAAATGGGTTAAGAAGAATAAACCGTCTTTTAGCAGTGGCTCATGCCGTCCTCAACCATCCTTGCCAAGAAAAGATGATGATGATGTATCGTGCCAACAAGCACCAGTCCCACAAACCCAACAGAAATCAGAGGATCCCCGTTATGTGACGTTCCTAGACGTGTCATCAGAAGATGAGTCTTCAAGCCAAGAGGCAACTAATCTTGAAACCAAACCCGAAACGGCTCTAATCCCATTCCAACATCTCAAGGAGCAACCTAAGTCTCCACCAAAAGAAGAAGTTGGTTCTAGTGGGACATCAGACGAAGATACCACCCCCTTGAAGGAGTTGGATCCGTATCCAGAAGCTACAGATGGCACTGAACGCCACTTGAAGGTGGGTAGCAGCCTACCGGAAGAGGAGTTGTCAACTTTGTACAACTTGTTGAAAGAGAATTTGGACGTGTTTACGTGGTCCTACAAAGACCTAAAGGGGATTGATCCCACAATATGTCAGCATCATATTGACTTGGAGCCTGATGCCAAGCCAGTACGGCAATGACAGAGGCGAATGAATCCAAATTATTCCACATTGGTGAAAGCAGAGCTGCTGAAGCTTCTGGAAGCCGAGTTCATCTATCCAGTGGCAAATAGTGAATGGGTCTCACCCATCGTGGTAGTACCCAAGAAGAATGGCAAGCCTCGTATATGTGTGGATTTCCGCAAGTTGAATTCCAAGACGAAGAAGGATCACTTTCCTATCCCTTTTACAAACCAGCTGCTAGACACAGTGGTAGGACATGAGCTTTACTCCTTGTTAGATGGCTTCAGTGGATACAACCAAGTGCAGATAGCAGAAGATCAGTCCAAAACAATCTTCACCACAGAATGGGGGACCTACGCTTACCGAGTGATGCCGTTTGGGCTCTGCAATGCCCCTGCTACCTTCCAACGAGTCATGATGGCCACATTTCAAAATCATCTACATGACTTTATTGAGGTATATTTGGATGACTTTTGCATTTACAGTTTGATTCTTAAACATTGGGAACATTTGGAACAATGCTTTGACCGATGGCGGGAGTATGGGATTTCCCTCAACCCCGACAAATGCATCTTTGGGGTCTTTTCTGGGGTTCTGTTGGGCCACATTATCTCTGCACAAGGGATATCAACAGATCCTGCAAAGATCGAGAAGATTGCAGCTCTAACAACACCCACCAACCTCAAACAGTTGAGGGGATTCCTAGGCCATGTGGGTTACTACAGAAGGTTCATAGCTCATTTTGCAACAAAGGCAACCTCCTTGCACAAGCTTCTGAGGAAAGATGCAGAGTTTATTTGGATGGAAGAATGTGACAAGGCCTTCAACATTCTGAAGCAGTGTTTGATAGAGGCACCCATTCTTCAACCTCCTGATTGGATGAAGGAGTTTCATGTACACACTGATGCATCAATTGAAGGCTTAGGCGCAGTTCTCTGCCAGAAGGGCTCCTCGAAATTAGATCAACCCATATACTATGCAAGCTGAAAAGTCAGTGATAGAGAATGGAACTACACAGTGACAGAGCTGGAGTGCTTGGCAATGGTGTTTGCCCTAGAGAAGTTTCGCCATTACCTACTGTCTACCCACTTTACATTTTATGTGGATCATGAGGCCCTATCCTTCTTGATGAACAAAGCAAACGTGAAAGGACGAATGATGAGATGGCTCCTTCTATTCCAGGAGTTCGACTTTGAGGTAATTACCAAACCTGGTCGTTCCCATATTCTGGCTGATCATCTGTCGTGCATCCCACAGACTGTAGACAAGGAGCAGGATGATCCAGACCTCCCTGATGCTTCCCTATTTTTGGTCGATACTGTAACCCCCTGGTATGCATACATTGCCAATCTGCTAGCAACCCAACAGTACCCTCCTGGCATTTCTAGTCGGAAAAGGAAGAAGCTTATCTTAGAATCAGCCCCCTACACCTTGTTAGGCGGTGCACTGTACAAGAAAGGCAAAGATGAAGTGCTTAGAAGATGTGTTGCAGGAGATGAGATTGGGATTGTTCTGAAGGCTTGCCATGATGAGCCATGTGGAGGCCACTTTGCAGGAGAAGCTACAGCCAGGAAAGCTCTGTTAGCAGGTTACTGGTGGCCGACCCTCCACAAGGATGCTTATGATTACTGTAAGCGATGCGATGCTTGTCAGAGAATGGGGAAACCCACCAAAACAAGTGCCATGCCACTGCAACCTATTCTTCCTTTGAAGCCGTTTGAGAAGTGGGGCATCGACTTCGTAGGCCCAATCGATCCTCCCACTAGAAGGAAGCAGAACAGATACATCCTGGTATGTACAGATTATGTCACAAAGAGGTGTGAAGCTAAAGCCCTAAAGTGGGATGATGGTAACAGCATGGCTCTGTTCATGTACGAGAATATCATCACCCATTTTGGTAGCCCCTTAGAGCTGTAAGTGACAGAGGCACTCATTTCATTAATAAAGTCATGGAAGAGTTGACAGAGCTGTATAAGATCCGCCATCGCAAGTCCACTCCTTATTACCCCAGAGCCAATGGCCAAGTCGAAGTCACGAATCGCATCCTCTGCTCAATCTTGACACGAACAATTGCCGCACATCGTCATGATTGGGATGATCGACTTAGAGAGGCCCTCTGGGTGTACAGAACCTCCCATAAAGCAGCAATAGGACAGACACCCTTCCAGCTGGTGTATGGTATAGAAGCTATTTTCCCTGTTGAATTGGAATTGCCCTCTTTGCGAGTGGCTCTCAAAGAGCGTTTGGGGGACGATGATTCACTACAACGCCATCTCCTGCATATGGAATGTTTGGACGAAACTCGCAGGATGGCTCTACAGTGCATGGAAACCATGCAAGCTCGCCGTAAGGCTTACCACAATAGCTTCATCAAGCACAAGGAGTTCAAAGAAGGTGATTTGGTCCTAGCCTATGATTCACGATTTGGCAAGTTTCCTCGCAAGCTTCAACAATGTTGGATGGGCCCATATAAGGTACTTGCTGTCAACCCTAATGGCTCTGTCCAAGTGCAGACCGTTGATGCCTCTGATGATCCCTTCCTGATCAATGGATATCGCCTGAAGAAGTACTTCCCTCCTTGGGGATCTTGACAATCACGGTCACCTGATCCTTTCCCTCGTTGGCATGGCACTGTACCTCTTATGATGCTACTTCTGATAGCCGTTCTTCAGCCACTCCTGATGAGATGGACGCAACCCCTCTGTCCCCTCAGCCCCACCTTCCAGCCTTGATCTTTTATCCTCTATTTTCCACCAGCGACAGTGGCGAGGTGGGTTCTGACAAGTGGTATTTCTACCATTCCCTTGCTTAATTCGAAAGAAAAAAAAAAGAAAAAAAAAACATATCAGTCATGGGAGAAAAGGACTTCGGTCCCTGTCATGCCGATCTATTCTTTGAGAAAAGGTGGAGACACCATCAGGAATAGGAGAAAAAGTAAAAAAAAAACAACAACAGAATCAGAAAAAGAGAGAAAAAAAGAAACAAAGAAAAAAAGAAAAGAAAAAAAACTGTTATGGGAGAAAAGGAAGAAATTCCCTGTCATAGCAGGCCTCGTTCCAAGAAAAGGTGGTCAACACCCTTGGGCGAGAAGCTGGCTGTGGAAAAGGTGGCAACACCCAGCAGTCCAAAAAGTGGATTCATCAATTGATATCCCTAGGATCCAATTCCGAAGCTACCTCCCTTGGTACGTTGTGTCCTGGGTCTTTCTGCAGAGCGTCTAACTGTCCTCTAGCAGACGACATGTCCTATGTAACACAACGTTCGATCTGATGGCTACCTCCCTTGGTGTGCCTCTTTAACAACTGACGACGCGATCTTCATCGACAACCCCTTGAGTGATGTGCGCTTTCATCCTAACCGGATGGGAAAGTGAGTATGGTTGCCCTCCTGTATCTATCAACATAGAGCAAGACAGAGGGTGGGGTGAGTGACCAGTCTTTTCCTTTAACTCAAATGAGAGGTGAGAAGTGCGAATGAAGTGTTGCACGCACGGGATGGGCTTTTCAATGCACAAAGCATGATTTGTTTTTGTGCACTGCACCATAAGGCTCCTTGGCCTTCCTTCTCGCACCGTATGCCAGCACAGGGCGGGATGCACAGTTGCACTATCAAATGTGCACAAGGCATACAACCTCTGCACAAGTGACCGTGAGGATTACATCAATGGGTTTCAGGACATGATTGCCCTCTGTATCTTTCAACAGAGCGTGAGACAGAGGGTGGGCTGAGTGTAGCTAGAGTTTCTTCGATCAATTACCAAGAGGTGAGATTGAGGGACGTTACGACCCTTGGAGTTAGGTATGTTCCCGTTTCCCTATGCACCCACGGGATGGGTCTCTACCCTCATCACATGACACGTCACCCTGTTCTGTACACTGCACTGTAAGGCTCCCTTGCCTTCCTCCTTGCACTTATGCCAGACGGGTTGGACGCACTGATGCACCATCAACTGTGCACCCTAGCATACTCCTTCTGCACCATTCCCTTGTCAATTTCTAAACCAGGTACGAGATATGGGTTTCAATCATTATTTCTCGAGTGATATTAGTCATGGGGTGAGTGATTGCTCTTTCATTCCATATGAGTGATTGTGAGTTGAGTGCAATATCCCTCGCCATCGACGACTTTCCTGCGATTCCTTCAACCAGCTACCTCCCTAGGTGCTGCCGCGTGGTCCCTGCCACGAAGGACATGTGCTATGAAGATACATTGGTACCTCTTGCAGCCGACAACGACAGTGGACGTGCCATCGACAATCAACCTTGATTCTCTACAATATGGGCCAAGTTTTTATAACACTTCACCTTCTGTTTCTCAGTGACGGTCATGTTTTAAGTGTGGGCACGTTAGTGGATGGGCTGCTGTGTGGTCCTAGGTCCCTGTTGCTCGGTTAACCCTATCCGTTAAGGTCTTAAGTGTGGGGACGCGTCCCTGCGCGTCTACATTGCATACCCCTCTGCATATGCCTCAACTTGCTAATTCCTCTATGCTATACCTTGTGTTTACCCTGTTGAGGTCCTTCCCCACCCACCCGTTTATTTTTCACCCATCCTCGGGGCTGTTCCCTTGTAGTTTTCCTTCATTCTCTGATTTTGCTGTCCTGCTAAGTGCACGCACCCTACGTTCCCCAAAATCCACATCCAACCTTATAGTCCTGTTCATCCCTTTGAACTGACCATTTGTCCTTTTTATCTACCCCTGTTCCGGTGCATGGTTCTCGAGTTATTAATTTTTAATGCATTTTGTGCAACTTATCCAGTTTTCCATGTGAACGCGCTTTGCTTGCTTCGGAACTGTGATCTACACTCCTAGCCCTGCACAGCACTTTCTCCCTGACATTTTTCCTTTTTACTCCGTGTCATTTTGATGCACGGTTTGTCCAATATTAATTTTTGCAGTTTCTCGCGACTTTTTCGTGCGTCTTTTTGACATTTTTCCATGTGAACCTGTCCTGTTTGCATTGGAATTCCGATTTGATTTGATAGCCGTGTCCCTTGTGCCTTCCCCCACCTTTTTCCTTTTTCCTCCACCCTCTTTCGACTTTTGGATTTTTAATTTTTAATTTTTAAATGTGTTTTCGGGTGTATTTTTGATGTTTTTCGCATGTGAACCCCTCCTACTTCCACCGGAACTGCGTTCTAACATGACCATCCTGTGCCACCCCTTCGTGCGGACTTTTTCCTTCTTCCTGCATGTCATTCCGGCTAGCGGTTTGTCCAATATTAATATTCGATTCTATTTTCGGGTCTATTTTTTGGGTTTTTCCCATGTAAACGCGTCTTATCTCAGTCGGAACTATGTTTTGACGTGATAGGATTGTCGGACACATCTTTCTACACATTTTTCGCCCTTTGTTCCGATGCCCGGATCTTTTGATATTAATTTTCGTTTGTGTTTTTTGACTTGTTTTTTGCATTTTTTGCATGTGAACACCCTTTACCCCCCCGAAACCCCGTTGCACATTTCCTCTGTCTTTCCCTTGCCGTCCTGCCCAATTTTTGTTTTTATGACATTTCGTTTCAATGCCCGAATTGGGAGATATTAATTTTTCTTTATTTTTCCGTGTTTCGCGCAACTCGTCTCATGCGTGAACGCGCTTGTTTTTTATTTCACGTGTCTCCATGCACCTCGGTCACGTCCGCGTGCCCCGTACCGACATCCCGGCGCTATTTCAATCCCGTCACAGCAAATTTTTTTTACCCCGCCCTCGCATGCGTGCGGGACGGGGGCACGCCTTTCTTTCATCTAAAACCCCCCCTCCCCCCCCCCCCCCCCCCCCCCCGTGATAAACCTGCACTCATTACACACTCAACACGGCACAGAAAGGTAACACGATATGAGCTCAAGGTATACTCTTGTATTATTCAATCCAAAAGCATGACAACATAGACACATCCCAGGACTACACCCTCGTGACGCCGCACATAAGAGGGTTCACCACTGGGCATAGGGAATCACACGTAGAGTGGAAACAAGGTAGGGCTTTGAGTCACTACTACTCCCTATATAGGTGCAATCGGTAGCAACAGCATGGTATAGCTACAAAGCCCTTACACTCACCCCTACTTACTGGATTGCTGACCTCAGCAATCTAAAGGTAGCGTTTGTTATTTGACTCATCCGGGGTCTTAACACAGTCTATACTATCAGACTGGCCAGTGTCTGCCGCACTAAGACATTGGGGCGTTTTCTTTTGATGGAGTTATTTGTGATGATTGCTACCATGTGAGTCCACCCTCGACTCGATTACATTTGAGGAGTAGAGGCACATTTGAGGTCTATGATTGAGAACCGCATTATTTGTTGGAGTGTTGGGGCGGCTCAGGGGTTGGTAGAAGGAGCAGGGGGGTTCTCCTTGAGCCAAAGGGCAAAGGCATCCTTTCCGCGTTCACGAGCCTCCGCTTCTGAGATCCAAGTGGCCTCCTTGAGTGGACGCCCGCACCACTTGGTGAGGTATTCGGGGAAGCCTCTTTGTTCTCGGCGTCGGAGGAATGCTTCTACTTCGAAGGGACCATTGGAATGGAGCATTGGTACGCGCCGTCCCCATTGGTTGTCGGGATAGAACCTGCGCAGAATACGAGCATGAAATGCATTATGAACACAAACATTGTCTGGCAGGTCCAGCTTGTAAGTGACTTCGTTCAGCACTTGAGTGATTTGGTAGGGTCCATAGTAGCAGTTATTGAACTTTGGGGTCATGTTTTTGGGAAGTGACATATTCTTAGAGCTCACTAGGACCATGTCTCCTTTGGCGAATAGTACAGCCTTTCCTTCTTGTTTGCTTGCTCTGTCATTGTTATCTTGCTCCGCTCGAGACTTTGCTTAGCTGCTGCATTGCGATCTCTCCATTTCTTCAAGAATTCTTCTGCATCTTGATCCTCCGCTTTGGCCGCTCCGAATGCTAAGGCCAGTGGTGTGATGACTTCTTTTCCTGTGGCTAACTCAAAGGGAGTGTACCCTATAGCCGAGTGGATGGAGCTATTATAATGAAATTCCAAGACATCAAGGTACAAGGCCCAATCTTTCTGATCCACTCTAGCATAGCTGCGGAGGTAATCTTCGATGCCTTAGTTGACTCGTTCTGTCTGTCCATCTGTCTCCGGGTGGAAGGATGATGAGAATCTCAGTTGGGTTTCCAGAGTCTTGAAGTGTTCCTTCCACATGTCGCTCATGAATCTTCCATCTCTATCTGATACAATGGCCAGTGGTAAGCCATGCAGTTTGAATACATGTGTGAAGAAGAGGTGTGCTACCTCCTTTGCATTCAGTGGTGGTTTGACCGGGATGAAGTGGGCCTGTTTGGAAAAATAGTCCACCACTACAAAGATGATTGTGTACCCATGGGACTCCGGTAGTTCCACAATGAAGTCCATGTTGATGACATCCCATGGGCGGTTAGGTACTGGTAATGGTTGTAGTAGTCCGGCTGGTCTTGATCTTAGTGCTTTGACCATTTGGCAAGTGGGGCAAGTTTTGATGTAGTCTATCACTTCTTCCTTCATGTTCAGCCAAAAGAACTGCTTCCTAAGGGCCTCCAAGGTTTTGCTTTACCCTTTGTGGCCTCCAATCTTGCCATCGTGTATCTCATGTAGGATGAGTTTCTTTAATTCCACATTGTTGGGGATATACAATCTTTTGCCTACAAATAGAATACCCTCTTCTAAAGTGTACATTCCATGGGGGTCTTCTCTACTTCCACATCTTTGATTATCTTGTGCATGTCTTGATCTTGTTCTAGGGCCTCTTTGACAAGTTCTATGAAGTTGCTGCTGACAACACTGACAGCTTTCAGGTCAGATTTCCGGCTCAAGGCATCTGCTATTTTGTTAGTCGATCCGGGCTTGTGCTTAATTTCCAGGTCAAATTCGGCTAGGAAGTCTAGCCAGCGGGCTTGCTCTGCTGATAACTTGGGTTGGGATTGGAAGTATTTGAGGGAGATATTGTCGATGAAGACTATTGTATGCTTGTCTTGAACATAGTGCTTCCATTTTCTAAGGCAATGGATGACTGCCAACATTTCCTTCTCATGTGTGCTCCACCTTGTTTCAGCATCAGTAAATTTCTTTGACTCATACGCAATGGGGTGCCCCTCTTGGACCAATACACCCCCTATGCCATAGTCAGATGCATCTGTAGAGATTTCAAAGGGTTTGGTGAAGTTCGGCACCCTTAGGGCGGGAGTTTGGCTCATGCACTTCTTCATCTGCTCAAAGGCTTCCTGTTGCGCGTTCCCCCATGTAAACGAGTGGTCTTCTTTGGTGAGGTGGGAGAGGGGGGCAGTGATGAGGCTGTAATCTTTGATGAATCTTCGACAAAATACTGTGAAGCCTAGGAACTCCCGCACTTCTCTTACAGTTTTTAGTACAGGCCATTTTTGGACAGCTTCCACTTTCTTAGGGTCCACTTTGATTCCATCTGCTCCTACAATAAAGCCTAGGAACTCCAATTCTTTCACTGCGAATTCACATTTTTCCGGCTTGGCGTATAGCTGGTGTTGCCGCAGTTTCTCAAAAACTTGGCGTAAGTGTTGCTTGTGCTCTTCTAAGGTTTTGCTGTAGACTAGGAGGTCATCTATGTAGATAATGACAAAGATATCTATCTCCGGTCTAAAAATTCCATCCATGAGGCCACAAAATGTGCCTGGCCCATTGCTTAGGCCGAACCCTAATATTAACCACTCAACACTACCATATCGAGTGCGGAAGGCTGTCTTTGGGATATCTTCTTCGGCTATGCGGATTTGGTGGTATCTTGATCTAAGGTCAATCTGACTGAAGTGCTTGGCCCCATGCAGTCTATCTAATAGGTCTTCCACTAGGGGCATAGGGTATTTGTTTTTTATGGTGATTTTGTTAAGAGCCCTATAATCTACATAGAGTCTAAGTCCCCCATCCTTCTTCTTTACAAACAACACTGGAGCACCAAAGGGGGATTTGCTAGGGCGGATGAATCCTTGTTCTTCTAGTTCATGTAGTTGCTTCTTCAATTCCATGAGCTCAGTATGGTTCATGCGATAGGGAGCTCGGGCCGGTGGAGAAGACCCTGGAATAAACCCAATCTTGTGATCCACATCTCGTCTGGGTGGTAGACCCTTGGGTAGTTCGGTTGGCATTACATCTTTGAATTCTTCAAGTATTTCTGCCACTTCTGTGTTCCTCTTCTATTGTTTGGGTTTCTTGCCATCTTCTCCTTCTTCAATTGGTCGGATCATACACATATAGACCATATCTCCTTGCTTGACTGATTTCTCGACTTGCTTTGCACTGCATGTCATGATACGTAGCCTGATGACGGTCCCTTGGACCGGTGCTTTTTGGGTCTGGCCCTTTGGTTGGTTTGCAGCTGGTTTTATTGTTTGGCATGATACTCCTGGCTTGTTCTCCTTCATTTGCACCTTGATTGGGGTCCTACCAGGTAGCTGCATTCTTTTGCATGGTACTCTGACGCCTTCTCCTTGCATATCTAGCATCATTTCATTCACACCCTTACCAAACATTGCAATGACATACTTGTCATAGAATTCTAAGCCTAATATCACTTCAAAATCATCCATGGGGATTACTAAGAAGTTGAGTTTCGCTTTCCACTTGGACTGCAAAGACTTGTTTTACTTCCTTGGCTTCTCCTTGTGCGAATGTTACTGTTAATCCTTCTAGGGCTTTGGATAGTTTCAATCCATGCTTTGCTGCACACTGTGGTGTCATGAAGTTGTGGGTTGCTCCTGTATCCACCATGATAGGTTGGTTTCCTTCGCCCACTCGACCTTTGATGTATAGATGGTGGACTGCCGCTACTCTGGCTGCCATGCATTGGGGTCGGGCACTAACTGACCCTACCCTTGGGTGGTCCATGCTCTCTTCACTCCCATTTGGAATTTCCTGGATACGCGGTGGTTGTGGTTCTTCTCCTCCATATGCACAAGCTGCATTCACCCTTGATCCACTCGATGCAGCTGTGTCTTCTATTGGGCATCTGTTTTGGTAGTGTGGACCCTCGCATTTGAAGCATCTGATGCCGGTGGACGGGCCTGGGTGTCTCCACCATGATGTGTTTGATCCTGCGGGCCCATATGATGTGCTAGGGGTTGGCATGTAGTGATTGTTTCCCCATCTCCCTACTGCTCCTCTTGGTACTAATGCGGTTTGGGATACGGCCGTGGTGTTAGTGGTGTTTTGACTCCTTGTATCTGTGAATGCCCCTCTAGGAGCATTGGGCCTCTGGTTCCAGGAGTTGCTGTTATTGAAGGTGTTGTTGAAGTTGTTGTTGAACCTGTTTTGATTCCCTTGTGCTGTTCTTCTGCCTTCCAGGTCCACCAGTCGTTCGGCCATTCTCATGGCTTCTGCTAAGCTTGTTGGCTCCTATCTCTTCACATCTCTTCTAGCCCATTCTTGCATTCCAAACAAAAATCCATGTAGCTTAGTGTCGGTATCCATGTTTGGTAGCTACAGCATGATTTGCTTATATTTGCTGACATACTCTTTCATCTTTCCTTGTGCTTGCTTGAGGTTCCTCCATTCATCTCTCACTTTGAATTTCTCCAGCTTTGGAATAAAGTAGTCCTTCAGTTCTTCCTAGAGTTCTTCCCACGAACAGATTGTGTGGCCCTGCTCTTGTTCTAACAGGTACCAACTGGCAGCGTCCTCCTCCAAGTAAATGGCTGCCACTTCCGCCTTCCTGTTTTCGGTGATTCTTGAATATTTTAAGTACCTATCCACCTCTGCGATCCATTTCTTCAAAACCAACCCATCTCTCTCTCCCTTGTACTTGGCGGGTTGGGGCATCTTGAATTTTCCATAATCACCTTCTGAACTATTGCTATCTTCCTCTTCTTTGCGATGGTGCTTCTTCTCCTTCTTCTTGTCTTTCTTTTTGCTTCCTAATTCTACTACTTTCTCCTTCTCCTTCCTTGTATCTTGCGCCCTCCTAGATGACTCCTCTCTACCCGTTCTATCCATCTCCTCTTGCATTCAGTGTCTCCTCTCCTCTTCTTGTTGTTGACTCACCCATTCTCTATAGCCCTGCTCTACTTCTAGTTTTTTCCTCCTTTCTTCCTCTTCCTCTTTCATCTGCATGTTCCTCCATATTGATTCTAGCATGCCTGACATACCATCTAATTGTATTTCTAGTCCGGCCACCTTCTCCTCTTGGGCCACTCTCCATTCTTGTCCCCTACTCTTCTTCCTCTCCTCCAATGTCGGGAGGGTGATGTTCTCCCTTTCTTCCTTCATGTGGTTGGTGGTGGCGTCGACGCGGGGAAGCCGCGTTTTGCTTGTGGTGGTGTGGGTCGTGCCGCAGGGAAGCCGCGTCACGTCTTCAGACGGTGGGATGTCGAGGTTGGGGCGTCACTTCAGGGCGACGCGTCGGGGGGCGTCGCGACGTGGGGTGACGTGACGTGGGTCGACGCAACGTGGGGCGACACGACGTGGGGCATCGCGCTGTGGGTTGTTACGACTTCGATCTCTTCGAGCATTGGATCTTTCCTCTTGCTTCCGTGAGCACTCCTTCACTTTGAGCAAGAGTTGCTCTGATACCAAGTGTGATAAACCTGCACTCGTTACGCACTCAACACGGCACAGAAAGGTAACACGACATGAGCTCAAGGTATACTCTTGTATTATTCAATCCAAAAGCGGGACAACATAGACACATCCCAGGACTACACCCTCGTGACGCCGCACATAAGAGGGTTCACCACTAGGCATAGGGAATCGCACGTAGAGTGGAAACAAGGCAAGGCTTTGAGTCACTACTACTCCCTATATAGGTGCAATCGGTAGCAACAGCATGGTATAGCTACAAAGCCCTTACACCCCCCCTCCCCCCCTCCCCTCCCCTCTGGGCACTCTTCCCCCCCCATCTACCCCCATGGGCACCCCCCCGGGCACCCTTTCACCCACCCCTCCCCTGGGCACCCTTCCAACTTCCATGGGCTTCCCCCCACCCCCATGGGCACCCCATGGGTACCCTATCCCCCCACCCCCACCCTTCTCTCTCCCCGACCCCTTCCCCCCCAACCACCTCTCTCCATCTCCCTCCCCCTGCGTGCCTTCTCCCCCCTCATCTCCATCTCCCTCTCCTTCACGCTCCTCCATCTCCACCTCTCCCTTCCCTCCTCCTCCTCTCTTTTCCCTCCTTCTCCTCTTCTCCTCCCTCCTCTCCTCCACGGCGCCCTGCCCCTCTCCTCATGGGCCTCCTCCACGGTGCCCCGCCCCCTTCTCGTGGCGCCTGCCGTCTTCGTCCCCTGTCCACCGCCTCCCGCCCAGCCCTCGTTGCGCCCTTGCCGCCCCCTCCTCGTGGGCCCTGCCTCACGCCTACGCCCTGTCCGCCATCCGTGCCGAGTGCCCTGTCGCTGGCACGCCCCACCCCTACCTGTCCACCCCACCACGTGCCTACACCCCCCTGCAAGCCCCCCTTCCCCCAGGCACAACCCACATCCCACCCCCCTCCAACCCCCCCTTCCCCCCTAGGCACACCCCACATCCCACCTCCCTCCAAGCCCCCCATTCCCCCCAGTTCCACCACCCACACCTATCCCCACCACCCCCACCCAAGCCCACTGTCACACCCAACCACCCCACCCCTTCTTAAGCCCATGTTCCCCTCCTGCAGACACCCCACAGACACCCCTTCTTAAGCCCCTCTACACCCGCAGACACCCGCAGCAACCAGCCGAACCCCATTGTAATCTGTCGACACAAGCAGAAACCCCCAGACACCATTCTCAGTCCCTTATCACTCGCAAAGTTGTGTGTGCGCGCGTGGTTGTTCGTATTCGTGTGCGAGAGTCCGTTAGCGGCTGTTCATGCGCGGGGACGCGTGTTAGCTGGTCCGTGAGGTGGTGTCCACCAGCCCGCTGTTCACACGCAGCTGACATGCAGTCCATTCCTGCGTATATTCCCGGATTTTTAATTCCAAAACCTGAAAACCTTAAAAATACATTGAAAAATTACGAAAAAATCATTAAAAATCAATTAAAATTAAAAAAAGTTACAAAAAAATCTTGAAAAATTCCCAATTTTTCTGCAGTAAATTGCGACATTTTTCTGAACTGAAAATTTTAGGAATTTTTTTCAAAACATTTTAAAATTAAAAATTCTTTTCAAATTACCCAAAATATGAAAAAAATTCATTAAAAATGGTAAAAAGACCAATTTAATTGCTAAATAATTCTTGAAAATTCCATCAACTTTTTTGCTTATTTTTGGAATATTTTCTAAGCTGAAAATGATGTGCCATTTTATTTCATTATTATTTTATGGTAAAAAATACTTCATTAAATGCTAAATTCAATAAAAAATCCTCTTTAATTCCAAACACAAACTAAAAATTCTAGAAAAATACAAATCCCTTGGTTCTTTTTGGATTGCTAACCTACATTTTGGGATTAAGAAGTGCGCATTCATTGCATACATATATACCCACTTCCAGGTAAATTTCCTTTGATATTTTTTATTTTTCCGCTACCCCAAAATTCACGTTTAATTTTTAACATGAACCCTAAACACCACCATGGTACATGCATTCGCGCTAAACACACCATTTTATAATTAAAATTAACCCGCCATTTACTTAGCACGCGCTAAGTGCGCTTAAGAGGCACTTTAATATTTTTAATTAAAATGAACCAGCCGTCACAAAAGCACGCACTGGCAAAAAAGCGCTCCACATCACCTTAATTTTTAATAAATGAATTTGCATTTAGAGACCCAGTCTGGGTATTGAAGTCCGGGATTCGGATTAATGCACCGCTCTAACCTAACAATTGGTAATTAAAATTTTAAGAAGGAACTCCCATTTTCTTGTTAAGGTTTATCACTTAATAAAAATTCACCCATTTCTTAATAATTCTTAAAATTAACCTTTCATTAAATTAATTCCCCTCACTGCACTTATTTTCCCTTTTTTAATGAACTCGTTTCGTGGGATGGGTACGCGAAGTCTTCGGAGTTGTCTCCATGATCAAACTTGATTATCAAAGTTGTGGTCATGATATGTGTGGGTTGTTGTTATGTTTTGGTTCAGTTTCTTTGTTACCATTAAGGGTACGGTGTGTAGTTTTTTTCTTTATTGCCTGATATGGGGATTTGGGTGTTTGCATGTTGCATAGCATGAAGCTTTCGGTCGCATATGTGTAGAGGTCATGTCGAATTTTTTCTAGGCTGTGGTTTGCTTGGGGATAGTTGGTCGAGTCACGTTTTACCACCTTGGTTGATATCTTATCCTTGGTTTTTGTCTGTTGCTTTGCAGGCATTCTCTTTGTTTGTCTGTGTTTGTGGTGTGTATGTATAACCATCTGAATGGCGCCCTCTCGTACTCCTCCCCCGATCCAGTATGTTCCTTTGACTATCCATGATTATTCTTTGTTACTGGATTTGGATGTTGTTGCTAAAGCGGGCTTGTCCAAGTTCGTGAGCCAGTCTTTCCCACTGGTTCCAGATGATCCTTCCATTTGTGACGAGTTTTTAACCTCTTACAGTAAGAGGTCTGGTCCAGTCCATGGCACTACTGTTCTTCTGACACTGAAGAGTCTAGGCAAGGCCCTTGGTCTGCCATATCGTGGGAAGTCTGTCCCTGCCGCCAGACAATTGTTTACCAATGACGATATTTTGAAGCTGTTGCAGAAGTAGACTCAAGATGTTCTTGATCCAAAGAAGGTCATTACCACGTCAGGAGTGGGTGTCTCCATGATTTCCAATCCCTTATGGAAACAACTATGCCAATGCCTGCAAAATCTCCATCTCATTATCTTTCCAAGGAGTTTTTTACAGCTTCACGAATGATTTTGAAAGGCATAACCATTGATTGGAGTACCTACCTCCTCTCCAAGATGGATCACCATTTTATCCGAGCTACTCGAGGAAATGTGACTAATGTTATATTTGGGTCATTCCTCTATGTCTTCTTGCTACATGCTGCCCCTGCAAAGGACGTTCCTTTACCTCCAGTTGATCCTCCAGAAGTTCCTCCTCTGCCTCATAATGAAGAAGATGATGTGATAATTGAGGATGATGGTTCTCCTCCTCCCTTGGTCATTCAGAGAAAACGCCTCAAGAGGGTGGCTGAGTCAGTGCCTATTCCTCCAGTTCCAATGACAATTCCTGCCCAGTCTTGCAGCAGCTTGCCTGTATTCCTTCAGACGCCAAATCTTTTCAGAGCCCATAGAGATGGGATGCTCGACCTTACTATTCCTTCTGTTCACTGCCTGGTAACAAGAGATGCTATTCCGTTCCTGTGCAAGGATATCCAGAGTTCTATTGAACTTTCGATGACTGCTTGTATCCAACAATTATATTCTTCATTTTATGATGAAGTTCAGCAGTCTAAGGAGGAATTGAATAAGACCACTACTGAGTTAGCCTCTGCTCAGGAGAAATTCTCTGACCTTTGTATGCAAATGGAGCAGTAGACTAAGCTAGTAGATACTCAGAAAGCTGAAATCTCTAAGTTGAAAGCTAAGTTGGCAGAAGCTAGGTCTCAAGTGGTTGCTGTAACAGAGGAGAGGGATAAGTTACAGAAGGAGAGTCAAGAGATGAAGGAGGTGATAGCTGCCCAAGCAGAGAAGTTTAAATCCACCACAGCTATCTTAGACCAGAGCAATGCTCAAATCCAGCAACTCAAAGATCAGTTGGCTCAGTCTCGGTCTAATACATGGAGTCTTGTGCAACCAGTTTCTCTTTTATCCCCTGCAGACTTGGCAGCTCTTCAGAGACAGGCTACCTTATGTCCCTTATTCCACGCCAAGGTGGAAAGATTGCAATCTCATATGGATTTGTTATGGTCTTCTTTTGAGCAGTATCAAGAATATGGTCCTTCAGATCATTCTTTTTTTGTCCATTATCAACAACAACAGAAGTTGGCCTTCTATATAAAGCTTTCCACGATGGATTTACCTATTCTAGAGGATGGATGGAGTGGGGCCTGGTCATCTGATTTGCTGATCGAAGTAGTGAGAATGGTTTTTGAAGACTCTGTCACTCCAGATACGATGCTTCTGTCCTATATGTATTTGAGGGGTGATTTACTGATTCCAGATGAGGAAGATCTGGCTTGGTATGTCGGAGATGTGGTATTGCAAGCTTCTTTGTATGTCCGACATTTGGAGTTGAGGATTGATGAGATGTTCCAGGGATATTCTTCAAAGGTGGCTGAGTGTCCTGAGTTTTCATGGCACACTATGGTTGATGCTGTCATTTTGAATCACCGTCAGGTCAAAGCTTCAACTCATGCCCAGAACACTAACCAACTGAGGGTGGATCTTTTAGCCTATCTTTCCAACCAACCTCCATTTGATACTTCTTTCTTTGACGCCTATCATCGTAGATCAGCTTTAGGTCCATCCTTACCATGCCTAATTCATTATCAACAAATGGCTCATAGGTATGATGCTTATATTTCCCTTTTTCAATCTAACCGAAAAGTCATTTTACCCCTTCTTTTCCAACCTCAAGGATCTGCTCAAATTCCTATCTTTACTCATTGCTATTTTATTGAAGATCGAGTTTTTCTACCTCCTAATCCTTGTCCTTCCCCATCCCCTGATATTCTATCAACTTTTCCTGCTTATCTTTTAAAGCCTTTCTTAACAAAATATCCTCAATTTTCAGCAAATCCATCTT
Source organism: Lygodium microphyllum (assembly GCF_053477565.2). Classification (NCBI taxonomy): domain Eukaryota; kingdom Viridiplantae; phylum Streptophyta; class Polypodiopsida; order Schizaeales; family Lygodiaceae; genus Lygodium; species Lygodium microphyllum. The sequence goes on along the minus strand of NC_141163.1, from coordinate 86,778,079 downwards.
TAATCCATTCTTCATTTTATGATTTTGCCTATCCATTGCTTCATCCTCTTTCATTAGTCCCCCTTCCATCTCCTAACACTTCTATTCCTAATCCTCCTCAGTTGGTTAGTGCGTATCCAAGTTTTGATCAAAAGATTCTTCCAAGAAGAGGCTGGAGTTCAAATGATTCCCTTACTGGGCCTCAAATCAATTGGCCATTGATCCCAGGAGAATGGATAAGTGCTAGTCAGGCTTATCAGAATTATCTGCATTTTGCTCAGCAGTATTCTCAGTCTGCAGATCCTTTTGTGCGCTTAACTGCTCATTTTACTTGGTACCTGGCGTATATGCATAGGCATTCTCAGAATTATTCAAAGCCTATTCCAAAGTTGTGCATGAATGTCAATGTGAGCATTGATTCCCAGCAACTGGATGTATTTTACTTTCATGCCCTCTGTTTGCCTAGCAGATACCTTGTCCTGTTGGAAAGGATGTGCTGCCTTCAGTTTTTTCACAATCCTCCCAAGACATTTGTAGATGAATCTTTATCCATGGATCGTTTTCAAAATCACCAATCCTTCAAGAGGGATCATCTTCATTGATACCTTTGCCATGTATTGCGGATGATTTTTAATGATAAATCTCTCTTTTTGGAGGAGTCATTCAGACGGTTGTGTTGTGTGTAGTGTTTGTGTTGTGGGTTAATTTATATAATAAGATCGTGGTGGTTGCCTATTCGATTTGCTTTCGTGCAAGCTACATTTTTTGAGAATTGTGGTGATGGTGTTGCTGGTTGGATAGTTGAAGATGATGCAGCAGAAGAAGAAACCTCTTATATCCTTTATAAGTTTATTGTGATTTCAAGTTTGATAAGAAGTATTAATGTATAAAGGGTGGTTTTCCTTTCGTTGTATTCTTTATATCAGATACAGGTTATAAGTTGGGGTCGTGGTTGGATGGACTGTTTTTGAAGATGTATTTAAGATCAAAGTTGAGCTCTTGAATGAACTTGTATTCCCTTTTTCCTGTCGCGAGGACGCTTCCTTATTAAGTGTGGGGATATGTTGAGTGTTGAAATGACCTATTTTTTTGGCTGATTTTTGTTGTTTTTGAGAGCTGAATGGTTGATTTTTGTTGTTTATGAGATGATTGATTAGTTTGGAAGTGGTTTGAGAGTGTTTTGGATAGGTTGGAATGGTTTTATTAAGCTCATGATATTTATTAGTAGAGATGTGAAGTTCTGATGATGTTCTGATTAGTCCTGATAGCTTCTGTTGAGCTTCTATTTTGTTTTGTTTTCTCTCTGTGAGGGATGGAGTATTGATCGATAGGGTTTGAGATTTTTTGAAAGCTTATTGAGTGATTTTTGATGGTTTGGAATGGTTTTGGTATGAGTTATGTGGTTCTGATGCTTTCTGTTGACCTTCTGTAACTCTCTAATGAGCTTCTGGTGAGCTTCTGTAGACCTTCTGTATGCTTTTGTATGTGTTCTGTTGGATGAGAGTGTAGCTTGGGAAAGTTTTCTAGCCTTGGAAAGAGGTGAATACAAGTGTAAAAGAGCTAAAAGAAGTCAAAGAAGTAGCTGCTGAGGACTTAAGTAAAGACTGAAGTGAAGTGATAGTGGCGAGCTATGAAAAGACACTATAGTGGCTCTGGTGCCTCTTCATATCAGACATACCTCTTGGGAGGTGCATCCATGACCTAAGAAGTATTATTGAGGGTTATTATTGAGAGATTATAGTGAGGATATGATGTACTATTGATGAAGAGAGAGAGAGGGAGAGTCAGAGATAGACAATTCTATCAAAACAGTGTAATTGTATGTGAGAGATTGAGAGAGAAGACTATGAAGATATTGAAGATGAATACTATGTGATGTATTTCCATTCAAAGATGGTGTATTCCTTTGCTTTCTTTGTTCTATTGATGGATTCTATGAAGATGTTGAAGAATATGGTTGATTCTATCAAATCCGTGGGAGATCTACATGATGCTGCATGAAGATTTGTTGTGCCTGGTGTTCTTTTCTTCATTGTGATCATATAAAACCTAATAAAAAAGCTTGTTGATGTTACAAGATAGATTTTCTTGCAAGAGAATTCCCTTTTCCTTGGTGTTCCTCTCGGGGCTCCACAGGGCGACGTGTCCTGTGATGACGGTAGAAACCCACCCCATGGGTGCATAGGGAAAAGAGAACCTACCTCACTCCAAAGATCGTAACGTCCCTCAATCCTCACCTCTCGGTAATTGATTGAAGAAGCTCCAGTCACACTCAGTCCACCCTTTGTCTCACACTCTGTTGAAAGATACAGAGGGCAGCCATGTCTTGAAACCTGTTGATGTAATCCTCACGGTCACTTGTGCAAAGGTTGTATGCCTTGTGCGCATTTGATGGTGCAACTGTGCATCCCGCCTTGTGCCAGCATACAATGCGAGAAGGAAGGCTAGGGAGCCTTATGGTGCAGTGCACAAGAACAAATCGTGCTTTGTGCATTGAGAGGCCCATCCCGTGCATGCAACACTCCATTCAAACTTCTCACCTCTCATTTGATTTGAAGGGAAAGACTGGTCACTGGGCCCACCCTCTGTCTCACACTCGTTTGATAGTTACAGAGGGCAACCCATACTCACTTCCCCATCCGGTTAGGATGAAAGCTCGCGTCACTCGATTGTTTGTCGATGAAGATCGCGTCATCAGTTGTTGAAGAGGTGTACCCAAGGAGATAGCCATCAGATCGAACGTTGTGTTAGATAGGAACATGGCGTCTGCTAGAGGACTGTCAAACGTTCTGCAGAAAGGCACAGGACGCAGTGTACCAAGGGAGGTAGCTTTGGAACTAGATCCTGAGGATGTCAATTGATAAATCCACTTTCTAGACTGCTGGGTGTTGCCACCTGTTCCACAGCTAGCTTTCCACCCAAGGGTGTTGACCACCTTTTCTTGAAACGAGGCCTGCTATGATAGAGAATTTCATCCTTTTCTCCCATAACAGTTTTTTTTCTTGTTTTTTTTCTCTTTTCTCCTATTCCCGAGAGTGTCTCCACCTTTTCTCGAAGAATAGGTCAGCATGACAGGGACCGAAGTCCTTTTCTCCCATGACCGATATGTATATATATATATATATATATATATATATATATATTCAAATTAAGTAAGGGAATGGTAGAAATACCATTTGTCAGAACCATCCTCGCCACTGCCGTTGGTGGAAAATAGAGGATAAGAGAGCAGGGGCGGGAGATGGGGCTGAGGGGACAGAGGGTTGCGTCCACCGCATCAGGAGTGGCTGAAGAATGGCTATCAGAAGTAGCATCATAAGAGTTACAGTGCCACGCCAACGGGGAAAAGGATCAGGTGACTGTGATTGTCAAGATCCCCAAGGAGGGAAGTACTTCTTCAGGCGATATCCATTGATCAAGAAGGGATCATCAGAGGCATCAATGGTCAGAGCCATTAGGGTTGAAAGCAAGTACCTTATATGGGCCCATCCACCGCTGTTGAAGCTTGCCAGGAAACTTGCCAAATCATGAATCATAGGCTAGGACCGAATCACCTTCTTTGAACTCCTTGTGCTTGATGAAGCTGTCATGGTAGGCCTTATGTCGAGCTTGCGTGGCTTCCATGCACTGTAGAGCCATCCTGCGAGTTTCGTCCAAACATTCCAAGTGCAATAGACAACGTTGCAGTGAATCATCATCCCCCAAACGCTCTTTGATAGCCACTTGCAAGGGCAATTCCAGTTCAGCAGGGAAAACAGCTTCTATACCATACACTAGCTGGAAGGGTGTCTGTCCTGTTGCTGCTTTATGGGAGGTTCTGTATGCCCAGAGGGCCTCTGTAAGTCGATCATCCCAATCACGATGATGTGCGGCAATTGTTCTTGTCAGAATCAAGCAGGGGATTCGATTCGTGACTTCAACTTGGCCATTGTCTCTGGGGTAGTAAGGAGTGGACTTGTGATGGCAGATCTTATACAGCTTTGTCAACTCTTCCATGACTTTATTGATGAAATGAGTGCCTCTGCCACTTACCAGCTCTAGGGGACTGCCAAAATGGGTGATGATATTCTCGTACATGAACAGGGCCATGTTGTTGCCATCATCCCGCTTCAGAGCTTTGGCTTCACACCACTTAGTAACATAATCCGTACATACCAGGATGTATTTGTTCTGTTTTCTTTTGGTGGGAGGATTGATTGGGCCGACAAAGTCGATGCCCCACTTCTTGAACGGCTTTAAAGGAAGGATAGGTTGCAATGGCATAGCGCTAGTCTTGGTGGGTTTCCCCATCCTTTGATAAGCATCACATCGTTTGTAGTAGTCATAGGCATCCTTATGAATGGTCGGCCACTTGTAACCTGCTAACAGAGCCTTCCTAGCTGTAGCTTCTCCTGCAAAGTGGCCTCCACATGGCTCGTCATGGAAAGCCTTCAAAACAATCCCAATCTCATCTCTTGCAACACATCTTTTGAGCACTTCATCTTTGCCTTTCTTGTATAGTGCACCACCTAACAGGGTGTAGGGGGCTGATTCTAACATAAGCTTCTTCCTTTCCCAACTTGAAATGCAGGAAGGTACTGTTGGGTTGCCAACAGATTGGCAATGTCTGCATACTAGGGGGTTACAGTTTCTACCAGGAATAGGGAAGCATTAGGGAGGTCTGGATCATCCTGCTCCTTGTTTGCAGTCTGCGGAATACGCAACAAATGATCAGCCAGTTAATGGGAATGACCAGGTTTGGTAATTACCTCAAAGTCAAACTCCTGGAATAGAAGGAGCCATCTCATCATTCGTCCTTTCACGTTTGCTTTGTTCATCAGGAAGGACAAGGCCTCATGATCTACATAAAATTTAAAGTGGGTAGACAGTAGGTAGTAGCGAAACTTCTCTAGGGCAAACACCATTGCCAAGCACTCCAGCTCGGTCACTGTATAGTTTCACTCTCTATCAGTGACTTTTTGGCTTGCGTAATAGATGGGCTGCTCCAGCTTTGAGGATCCCTTCTAGCATAGGACCGCACCTAATCCTTCAATTGATGCATCTATGTGTATATGAAACTCCTTCGTCCAATCAGGAGGTTGCAGGATGGGTGCCTCAATCAGACACTGCTTCAGAGTATTGAAAGCTTTGTCGCATTCGTCCGTCCAAATAAACTCTGCATTTTTTCTTAGAAGCTTATGAAAGGGGATTGCCTTTGTTGCAAAATGGGCTATGAACCTTCTATAGTAACCCACATGGCTTAGGAATCCCCTCAACTGTTTGAGGTTGGTGGGTGCTGTCAGAGCTGCGATCTTCTCGATCTTTGCAGGGTCTGTTGATATCCCTTGTGCAAAGACAATGTGGCCCAACAGAACTCCAGAAGAGACTCCAAAGATGCATTTGTTGGGGTTGATGGAGATCCCATACTCCTGGCATCGGTCAAAGCATTGTTCCAAATGTCCCCAGTGTTTAAGAATCAAACTGTAAATGCAAAAGTCATCCAAATATACCTCAATAAAGTCGTGCAGATGATTTTGAAATGTGGCCATCATGACTTGTTGGAAGGTAGCAGGGGCATTGCAGAGCCCAAATGACATCCCTTGGTAAGCGTAGGTCCCCCATTCTATGGTGAAGGTTGTTTTGGAGTGATCTTCTTCTGCTATCTGTACTTGGTTATATCCATTGAAGCCATCTAACAAGGAGTAAAGCTCATGTCCTGCCATTGTGTCTAGCAGCTGGTTTGTAAAAGGGATAGGAAAGTGATCCTTCTTCGTCTTGGAATTCAACTTGTGGAAATCCACACATATACAAATCTTTCCATTCTTCTTGGGTACAACCACGATGGGTGAGACCCATTCACTGTAGGCCATTGAATAGATGAACTCCGCTTCCGAAAGTTTCAACAGCTCTGTTTTCACCAGTGTGGAATAATTCGGGTTCATTCGCCTCTGTCGTTGCCATACTGGCTTGGCATCAGGCTCCAAGTCAATATGATGCTGACATATTGTGGGATCAATCCCCTTTAGGTCTTTGTAGGAGCATGCAAACACGTCCAAATTCTCTTTCAACAAGTTGTACAAGGTTGACAACTCCTCTTCTAGTAAGCTGCTATCCACCTTCAAGTGGCGTTCAGTGCCATCTACATCCACAAAGGTTAATTGCCTTTCACCTTCTACTTCACGGATGAAGGTTCCACAGACTGCTTCTGGGTACAGATCCAACTCCTTCAAGGGGGTGGTGTCCTCTTCTGATGTCCCACTAGACCTAATGTCTTCTTTCAGTAAGGACTTAGGTTGCTCCTTGAAATGCTGAAATGGGATCAATGCTATCTTAGTTTTGGTTTGAATGTTAATTACCTTAGAGCTTGAGGACTCCTCTTCAGAGGATGCATCCAAGAATGTTACATAACAGGGGCTCTCGGAATTCTGTTGTGGCCTTGGGACTGGTACTTGTGGACAAGGTGTTGAGATATCGAGCTCCACTCATGATATGCTAGGGTGACCGTTGTGCATTTATGTCACCGACTTGTCAGTTGTTTGCAGATGCGGTTGGTACACCGCCCATGAATAATAGCTAGATGACAGCTATCCTTATCTACTCTAGTTCGTGGCTCACTTAGTATGCCACCTTAGTTAGTTGAGTCTGGTTTGAGACCCATATATAGGGTTCTTCTATTTCTATGTACTTAAGTACTTTGTGGCTTACACAACTAAGAAGAGGAAAATTGTTTTCAGCCTCCATCTGTGTATGTATTCCCCCATTGTGCAAGCAAGAAAGCTACAAGTGAGACTCCTTCCTTCTCTCCCACAATTGTGACATGATATCAGAGCCTTGTTCGTGGTAAGGAGCTCAAGAAAGCAAGCCAAGTTCGCGGTGTTCTGGTAAGAGGATTAGTGTTGCTTTCATTTTTTTGTTTTGGGAGCAAGTCTCTGCACAGGTAGCACAGCCAGAAAGTGCAAGAGTGCATTGTCTCAGATTGAGACGCCCTTCGCGGTGTAGCAAGAGGGCAGTATATGCTTTTGGACAAGGGCTTTAGCCCTTGGTTGCTCTATTTTTTTTATTTGAGGCCATTTCGGGGCCTGTTTTGGAGGCGAAAGTTTTCTGCACGTACTCAGGAAAAGGCCTAGTTTTATGGTGTGCGACCACTGTTCTACAGGTTGGTGAAAAGTTAATGTAGAAATTGCATCGTATGCCTGTGCGCAGAGACATTGGGAGTTACGGAATCATACTTGTTGCCTGTTGATGTAAAATCGTCACTAGGAAGTGACTGTGTGGTCAAATACCACTTTCGTCAGTTTTGCAGATTTGCCATTGTGAGGCTGAAGCTGTGTTCTTTGCAGTGACAGAATTTTTTGCAGTGTTTTGTAATGGCGTCTGATTCTCTTTCACAGATTGTCGCTGAAAAGCTTGACAAGAACAACTTCCAAGCATGGAAGTTTAGAATGACAAATTTCCTTATGGGAAAAGGATATTGGAAATTCGTTGCAGGAAATGAAGAAGAACCAGTTCTTCCTGATGTTCCCAATCAGCAGCACATGCAGGCATTTAAAGCATGGCATGAGAGAGCCAGGAAAGTTATGTACTGGCTGTTTATCAGCATTTCAGACTCTATGATTGTGCATATTCAAGATGCAAGTACGCCAAAAGAGGCATGGGACACTTTGTAAAAAATGTATAGCACAAATACGCAAGCCAAGAAAATGCAGCTCAAGCAAGAGTTGCACAATGTGCAAAGAGAAAATATGAGCATCAATGACTACCACATGAAGGTGAAGAAGATTGCAGATGCACTTGCTTCCATTGGGTCGCCAGTCGAAGATGATGATTTAGTTTCTGTGACCTTGAATGGTCTAGGAAAGGATTATGCACAGTTCCAAACATCCATTTCCGTCCGTGAAAGATTTCGTGATTTTGAGGAGTTGATTGCTCTTCTAATTTCTGAGGAGCAGAGAAATGGCGGTGTATCTTCTTCAGGAGGAACTTCAAAAGAAGCTGTCTTCTACTCAAATGCTGGAAGAGGTAGAGGCAGAGGTAGAGGAGGCCGATCTGGAGGCCGTGGTAGAAATCAGAATATGCAGCAAACTCAAGAAAACCAGTCCTATGGAGGAGGACATGGTAACTCTAGAGGCAGGGGGAGCCAAAGAGGTCGTGGTGGATGGCAAAGAGGCCAAAATGTAAACAATAATGTTGAATGCTATTACTGTGGTAAAATGGGTCATATGGCTAAAGACTGCTATAAAAAGCAGAATGACATCATGAATGGAAAATTGCAACAAGGGAATTATGCATCTTCTAGTAGATAGGGTGATGACAGAAATGAGCATTTGTTTATGGTACAGTACATGAACAATTCTGTGACAAGTGCAGAAGAAAGCAACGATGTATGGTATGTTGACTCAGGTGCATCAAACCACATGACAGGTCATGCAGAATGGATGGAGGATGCAAGGAAAATGGAAAAACCAGGATTTGTGGAGACTGGTGATGATACTGCACATCCTATTGTGCAGATTGGAAAAATTCATTTGTCTATGCAAGATGGGAAAAAGAAATACCTGTCCGATGTATTTCATGTCCCGAATATCACCAAGAATCTAGTTTTTGTTGGTCAAATGGTTGAGCAGGGCTTGCAGGTCAGATTTAATCCTCATGGATGCTTTGTTGAGGATATGAAAAATAAAGGTCGCTTGATAGCAAAAGGAAAGAAGAAGGACAGAATGTTTACGTTGGATGCAGACATGCCTGAATTGAGTGCAGCAATGTTTGCACATGGGACCGGTGTAGTTGTAGATATTGATATCTGGCATAAACGCATTGGTCATGTTAATGTACAGCGACTTAAATCAATGCAGGCCCGAAATATTGTTGCAGGATTGCCTAAATTCAAGGTTGTACAAATGCATAAGGTATGTGAAGCCTGTCAATTTGGAAAACATGCAAGGAAACCATTTCCTAGACATGTTCAAGAGAGTAAGAAGCCATTGGAATTAATCCACTCTGATGTGTGGACTACTAAAGATGCATCTCTTAGAGGCTGTCATTATTTTGTCACTTTTATTGATGACTATAGCAGAAAAGTTTGGGTGTATTTTATGAAAAAGAAAAGTGAAGTTTTTGGGCATTTCAAAACTCTTAAAGCTATGGTTGAAAAAGAAACAGGCCTGCAAATAAAATGACTAAGGTCAGATAGAGGGGGAGAGTACCTCTCAAATGAGTTTGCAAGGTTCCTGCAGGAGCGTGGCATAAAGCAGCAATATTCATGCAGTTATACCCCACAACAAAATGGAATTGCAGAAAGAAAAAACAGGCATATTGGAGAGGTATCTCATGCCATGCTCAACGAAAAAGACTTGCCAAATTTTTACTAGGCTGAAGCAGTTGCTATAGCAGTCTACATTATGAACAGGAATCCCACTGCACCAATACATGGGATGACTCCAGAGGAGAGGTATACTGGTAGGAAACCAGATATTTGTCATTTGAAGATTTTTGGTTGCATTGCCTATGTTCATGTGCCAGATGAGTTGAGATCCAAGTTGGATCCAAAAGCTGAGAAGTGCATCTTTATTGGTTACTCTCTGCAGCAGAAAGGGTATAGATGCTATAACCCTTCTACTCGTAAGTTTATAGTTAGCAGAGATGTTGTTTTTGATGAGATGAGTAGCTGGTATAAACCAGTAAATGTGATTGATGATGTAGATGCACAAAATGGTAATGTTGCATAGAATTCACAGCAGCAGTCACAAAATATTAGTGGACCTGGAGTGTCCTCTAGTAGTGGTTTATATTCTTTGCCATGGATAGGCAGATTGAGATCAGGAGAATCCTCTCAAAGCAATGCAGATAGTGGTATTCAGGTATCACAAAAAGGAAAAGAGAAGGTAGATCAGCCCATGTTTGATATGAATGCAGGTCACTCTTATGTGGATGGTGAATCCACTGGCTCAGAACAGAGCATTGATGATGAGTTGGGTATTCCTTCTATTGTTACACCTAGAGTAAGGAAGACCAAGGATGTTTTGAGAGCATCTGGGAGTGAACCTACTTTGCGCAGGTCAACCAGAGCTAGGTATCCAGTGAATAGGCTAAAATAAGATGGATTTACAGCCATTCACTATGCCTATATGGTCAAAGTGATACAGGAACCAGAACCCACTTCTTTTGAGCAAGTCATGGGAAAAGAAAAATGGGAGAAAGCCATGGATGAAGAAATGGATGCCTTGGAAGTAAATGCTACATGGGAATTGGTACCTTTGCCTAAAGGTAAGAATGCAATTGGCTGTAAGTGGGTTTATAAGGTGAAACACAATGCAGATGGTTTTGTGAATAGATACAAGGCAAGACTAGTAGTCAAGGGGTATGCACAAACATATGGCATTGATTATGAAGAAACATTCAGTCCGGTTGCAAGGATGGCAACCGTAAGAGCAGTCATTGCTATGGCTGCATCAAAGAAATGGTCTTTACATCAGATGGATGTAAAGAATGCCTTCTTGCATGGTGATTTGCAAGAAGAGGTTTATATGGAGCAGCCACCAGGTTATGTGCATGCTGTTCATCCTGAGTTTGTTTGCAGGTTGAAGAAAGCATTGTATGGCTTGAAGCAAGCACCTAGAGCATGGTATGACAAGATAGGATAGTATCTTGTCACTATTGGCTTTCAGATTTCCAAGGTAGATTTCTCACTTTATGTGAGAAAAACAGAGAAAGGTATTATGCTACTTGTCATTTATGTTGATGATTTGATTATGATAGGTGACAGTGATGAAGTTATCCTTCATGTGAAAATGCTATTGAAGCAGAAATTTGAGATAAAGGATTTGGGAGAGCTACGTTATTTCTTGGGCATTGAGGTGATTAGATCACCAAGTGGGATACGGCTCTTATAGAGGCAGTATGGATTGGACATGCTGTCCAAATATGGGATGACAGGCTGTAAGCCTATTTCAGTTCCTTTGGAGCAGAATGTGAAGCTGAGCGCAGATGTAGGTGAGCTTCTGGAAGACCCTACTATGTACAGACGCATAGTAGGAAGTTTGATTTATATGACTATTACTAGGCCAGATTTGAGCTATGCTGTTGGATTGGTAAGTAAGTTTATGCAGGCTCTAAGGAAACCGCATTTGGATGTGGCTAGACGCATACTCAGGTATGTAAAGTCCACATTGCAGTATGGACTACTTTATGAGACTGGGGTTCAGATACAGTTGCATGGATACACTGATGCTGATTGGGCTGGTAGTATTTCTAATAAACGATCTACCAGTGGGGTATGTGTTATCTTTTGGGAGTGCTGTAGTCACTTGGAGTAGCAAGAAACAACCTACAGTTGCCTTGTTGAGCACAGAGGCTGAGTACAAGGGTGCAGCAATGGCTGCATGTGAGGTAGCTTGGTTGCATAAGCTACTTTATGATATGCATCAGCCCTATAGATGGGACAATTGTCATTTATTGTGACAACATGACTAGTACACACTTGGAAAATAACCCAGTCTATCATGCTAGAACAAAGCACATTGAGGTGCATTATCACTATGTGTGGGAGAGGGTTTTACTAGGTCTTATTGATCTAGTTTACGTCAGCACAGAGGATCAGGTAGCTGACATATTTACGAAGGCATTGGGCACAGAGAAGTTGCGCAAGTTCAGAGACCTGCTTGGTGTGCAGGAATTAGGATTGAGCTCGAGGGGGAGTGTTGAGATATCGAGCTCCACTCGTGATATGCCAAGGTGACCGTTGTACATTTATGTCACCGACTTGTCAGTTGCAGATGTGGTTGGTACACCACCCATGAATAATAGCTAGATGACAGCTATCCTTATCTACTCTAGTTCGTGGCTCAGTTTTTAGTATGCCACCTTAGTTAGTTGAGTTTGGTTTGAGACCCATATATAGGGTTCTTCTATTTCTATGTACTTAAGTTCTTTTTGGCTTACACAACTAAGAAGAGGAAAACTGTTTTCAGCCTCCATCTGTGTGTGTATTCCCCCATTGTGCAAGCAAGAAAGCTACAAGTGAGACTCCTTCCTTCTCTCCCACAATCGTGACACAAGGAGCATCATCATCATCCTTTCTTGACAAGTGTGGATGGGTGCGACAAGAACCACTGATAAAAGACGGCTTATTTTGCTTGATCCACTTCTTATATAGGCTTTGCCTATGGAAAAATCCATTTACCAATCCAAAGGATACCATTGCCATTCTATCCCACAGCATGGAGTCTTCTGCTTCTGAAGCTTCTGGAACTCCCTCCCCATCTATGCCTTCTGTGGGTGGAGTGATTTCCTCTGTCTCACTTTCAAAGTCTCCAATGATTTCTTCTGTCTCGCTTTCAAAGTCTCCTTCTTCAAATTCATCATCATCCTCTTCAAACTCCGGCTCTGCCTCTGTAGGTGCTCTGTAAGAGAAGAATAGGTTCTCTGTTTCATCTTCTGCCTCTTTCTTTGGCTCTGCTATGTCCATGTAACAGGGAGAGCAGTACATCCATGCTTCTATCTCACTATCAGAAGTGATTTCGGAAATCGTTCTTGGTTCAGGCAGGAAGTATTCACCCATTGATAATGGCTTTGCATCTTTTGGGAGTTGGCTTACAGTACCCACTGTTAGGGAATGTGCCTCTGTTTTCTTGGGAAGGATGTGTTTGATAGCATCTTCTTCTGCTGATGTTCCATCTGTAGCCTCATTGGGTGAGTTAGAAGATAATTCCAAGGAGGTGGATCCATGTCCTTTTTGAGCACCATATAGCTTCAGCACCACTTTATTGGGTCCTCTACCCAAGGTCAAGGTTCCTTTGAACCAATCCGTCCTTGCTCTGGCTTCAAAAAGCCATGGTCTGCCTAGTAACAGGGGGTAGGATGTACCATAAGAGTTTGGCTTCACCACCAGATAAGTTAGCCAATAATCTTTTCCAGCCACTGTAGTCTTCACATATGGGAGAATGCCCAAAGGCTTGATTCTGCTCTGATCTGCCAGTTTGATGAGCCATTGAGTTGGTTGCATACCTTGTAGGCCTAGATCCTTCATTGTCACATCCGTCATAATGTTCACTAATGATCCACCATCAATCAATGCATTTACAATAAAGCAACCTTCTATCCACATGCCAGTCTCTGGGGTACCAGGATCTAGGAAGGCGTTAGCCACATCCACTTCTTTTACAGGCTCTGGATGTACTGCTCTCCCTATCTTTGTAGGAGCTCTGTAAGAGAAGAACAGGTTCTCTGTTTCATCTTCTGCCTGTGTCTCTGGCTCTGCTATGGCCATGTAACAAGGAGAGTAGTACATCCATGCTTCTATCTCACTGTCAGAAGTGATTTCAGAAATCGTTCTTGGTTCAGGTAGGAAGTATTCACTGATTGATAATGGCTTTGCATATTTTGGGAGTTGGCTTATAGTATCCATTGTTAAGGAACGTGCCACTATTTTCTTGGGAAGAATCTGTTTGACAGCATCTTCGTCTGCTAATGTTCCATCTGTAGCCTCATTAGGGGAGTCAGAAGATAATTCCAAGGAGGTGGATCCATGTCCTTTTTGAGCACCATATAACTTCAACACCACTTTATTGGGTCCTCTACCCAAGGTCAAGGTTCCTTTGAACCAATCCGTCTGGCTTCAAAAAGCCATGGTCTGCCCAGTAATAGGGGGTAGGATGAACCATAAGAGTTTGGCTTTACCACCAGATAGGTTAGCCAATAATCTTTTCCAGCACACCAAGCATCCCACGTATCTTGCGGTTGAGCGTCTACGAACAAGTCCTAGCTCTGTTCCTTCTTATTTTTGTGAACCTCCACAGACCACGACTCCTAAAGCTTCTTGACTATTTCCCACTTGATGATATCTGGAAATTCTTCAATGAAGACCAAATCCTCCATTGATACTCATTCTCTCTGTTCTACTCTTCAGTTTTGCGGGAGGAACTTTGCAACTATGATGCAACTTTCTACAGCTTCAGAGGGTAGTGAAAACATACCATCACAAAGGGACTTCATCAGAATGGAGTTGTGCTTTCTCCATTGGGAAATGAATCTTTTGTACAATGTTGCCTTAGCAATGAAGGCTTGCAATTCTTCAACAGTGGCAGGAACTCTACTATCCATTGATTTACTTCTTTTTCCACAGTGCCACTTCTTCCATTTTCAGCCTCTGTTTGTGCTTGTTGATGGCAGTATTCCCCGGCTGCGCACCAAAAACATGGAGGCCCAAGAGAGACACCAAGGAAATATGGTTTCTACTGCAAGAAAATCTATTTCTACTGTAAGAAAACCTTTCTTGTCATCATCAACAAGCTTTTTTATTAGGTTTTATATGATCACAATGAAGAAAAGAACACCAGGCACAACAAATCTTCATGTAGCATCATGTAGATCTCCCACGGATTTTATAAAATCAACCATATTCTTCATAATCTTCATAATCTCCATCAATAGAAAAAAGAAAACAAGGGAATACACCATCTTTGAATGGAAATCAATCACATATTATTCATCTTCAATGTCGTCATAGTTCTCTCTCAATCTCTCATATACAATTACACTGTTTTGATATAATTGACTATCTCTGACTCTCTCTTTCTCTCTCCATCAATAGTACATCATATCCTCACTAAAATAATCAATAATCACACATAATACTCCTCTCTTGGTCGTGGATACACCTTCCAAAAGGTATGTCTGATATGAAGGGGCACCAGAGACTTCATAGTGTCCTGTGAAATCTGTCTTCTATCACTATCTTCTGTAACCTTCTATGAATCTTGAGCAATTACTTCTTCACTTCAATTAGCTTGGATAGAGCTTCCATTAATCCTTTCCTAAGACAAAAACACTTCCCAAAATATCCACACATCCATCATAACACTCAACAAAAACAACAGAACAGAACCACAGAGCAACAGAAGTACAGAACAACAGAGCTACAGAAGCTTACAGAACTTCATAGAAGATCAATAGAACCCATAAAAATCATAAAAACAAAAACAAAACCAATTTAATCTTTCATAAGCCTCTTCACACAACTTCAATCATCTCTCAAAACATTCATTCATCCATCTCTACTAGCAAAACAGAAACAAAACAGAAAAAAACATAAGAAAATCAGACCTTACAGAACCAAACATCCTCATCAAAAACCATCAAAAACCCTTCAAACTTATCCAAACCTTTCCAAACACTTCAAAATATCTTCAAATTCAAACAATCAGTCATTAAAAACAACCATTTCTCATAAAAAACAACAAAAAATCAACCCAAAAACCAACATATTTCACACTCAACAAATAGATTAAAAATTGCATTTGCCATTGAATGGGGGGCATTCTCTCATATCATCATGCCTTTTGGTCTAACTAATGCACTAGCAACCTTCTAGAGGCTCATGTGCATTATCTTCAAGGGCATGCTATCAAAGTGGCTAGATGTATATTTTTTGATGACCTATGTGTTCACTCTAATTAGATAGAACATCTTGACAATCTTCATCGAGTCTTTGAAAGATGCATGTAGCATAACCTCTCCTTGAATCCCCTCAAGTGTTAATTTTTGGTTAAACATAGTATAATCTTGGGCTCTATCATGTGCAAAAATGGAATTGTCGCTACTACAATTGAAGTTAGCAAGAATCTCTCTCTACCCACCAATCCAAAGGGGATGTATTGTGTCCTTGCCCATATGAGGGCATGGTGGCATTACTGTCAAGATTGTGGGAGAGAAGGAAGGAGTCTCGCTTGAAGCTTTCTTGCTTGCACAATGGGGGAAGACACACAAGGGTGGAGGCTAAAAACATTTTTCCTCTTCTTAGTTGTGTAAGCCAAAAGAACTCAAGTACAAAGAAATAGAAGAACCCTAGATATGGGTCTCAAACCAAACTCAACTAACTAAGGTGGCATACTAACTGAGCCACGAACTAGAGTAGATAAGGATAGCTATCATGTAGCTATTATTCAGGGGCGGTGTACCAACCGCATCTGCAACTGACAAGTCGGTGACATAAATACACAACGGTCACCCTGGCGTATCAGGAGTGGAGCTCGATATCTCAACACTCCCCCTCGAGCTCAATCCCAATTCCTGCACACCAAGCAGGTCTCTGAACTTGCGCAGCTTCTCTGCGCCCAATGCCTTCGTGAATATGTCAGCTACCTGATCCTCTGTGCTGACATAAACTAGATCAATAAGACCTAGTAAAACCCTCTCTCGCACATAGTGATAATGCACCTCAATGTGCTTTGTTCTAGCATGATAGACTGGGTTATTTGCCAAGTGTATACTACTCATGTTGCCACAATAAATGACAACTGGCCCATCTGTAGACTGATGCATATCATAAAGTAGCTTATGCAACCAAGCTACCTCACATGCAGCCATTGCTGCACCCCTGTACTCAGCCTCTGTGCTCGACAAGGCAACTGTAGGCTGTTTCTTGCTGCTCCAAGTGACTGCAGCACTCCCAAAAGAGAACACATATCCACTAGTAGATCGTCTATCAGAAATACTACCAGCCCAATCAGCATCAGTGTATCCATGCAACTGTATCTGAACCCCAGTCTCATAAAATAGTCCATACTGTAATGTGGACTTCACATACCTGAGTATGCGTCTAGCCGCATCCAAATGTGGATTCCTTGGAGCTTGCATAAACTGACTTACCAATCCAACAGCATAGCTCAAATCTGGCCTGGTAATAGTCATATAAATCAAACTTCCTACTATGCGTCTGTACATAGTAGGGTCTTCTAGAAGCTCACCTGCATCTGTGCTCAGCTTCACATTTTGCTCCAAAGGAACTGAAATAGGCTTACAGCCTGTCATCCCATATTTGGACAGCATGTCCAATCCATACTACCTCTGCAAGAGCTGTATCCCACTTGGTGATCTAATCACCTCAATGCCCAAGAAATAACGCAGCTCTCCCAAATCCTTCATCTCAAACTTCTGCTTCAATAGCATTTTCACATGAAGGATATCTTCATCACTGTCACCTGTCATAATCAAATCATCAACATAAATGACAAGTAGCATAATACCTTTCTCTGTTTTTCTCACATAAAGTGAGAAATCTGCCTTGGAAATCTGAAAGCCAATAGTGACAAGATACAGTCCTATCTTGTCAGACCATGCTCTAGGTGCTTGCTTCAAGCCATACAAGGCTTTCTTCAACCTGCAAACAAACTCAGGATGAACAGCATGCACATAACCTGGTGGCTGCTCCATATAGACCTCTTCTTGCAAATCACCATGCAAGAAGGCATTCTTTACATCCATCTGATGTAAAGACCATCCCTTTGATGCAGCCATAGCAATGACTGCTCTTACAGTTGCCATCCTTGCAACTGGACTGAATGTTTCTTCATAGTCAATGCCATATGTTTGTGCATACCCCTTGACTACTAATCATGCCTTGTATATGTTCACAAAACCATCTGCATTGTGCTTCACCTTATAAACCCACTTACAGCCAATTGCATTCTTACCTTTAGGCAAAGGTACTAACTCCCATGTAGCATTTCTTCCAAGGCATCCATTTCTTCATCCATGGCTTTCTCCCATTTTTCTTTTCCCATGGCTTGCTCAAAAGATGTGGGTTCTGGTTCCTGTATCACTTTGACCATATATGCATAGTGAATGGCTGTAAATCCATCATATTTCAGCCTATCCACAGGATACCTAGCTCTCGTAGACCTGCGCAAAGTAGGTTCACTCCCAGGTGCTCTCAAAACATCCCTGGTCTTCCTTACTCCAGGTGTAACAATAGAAGGAATACCCAACTCATCATCAATGCTCTGTTCTGAGCCACTGGATTCACCATCCACATAAGAGTGACCTGCATTCACATCAAACATGGACTGATCAACCTTCTCTTTTCCTTTTCGTGATACCTGCATACCACTGTCTGCATTACTTTGAGAAGATTCTCCTGATCTCAATCTGCCTGTCCATGGTGAAGAATGTGAACCACTACTAGAGGACGCTCCAGGTCCACTAATATTTTGTGACTGCTGCTGTGAATTTTGTGCAGCATTACCATTTTGTGCATCTACATCATCAATCACATTTACTAGTTTATACCAGCTACTCATCTCATCAAAAACAACATCTCTGCTCACTGTAAACTTACGAGTAGAAGGGTTATAGCATCTATACCCTTTTTGCTGCAGAGAGTAACCAATAAAGATGCACTTCTCAGCTTTTGGATCCAACTTGGATCTCAACTCATCTGGCACACGTACATAGGCAATGCAACCAAAAATTTTCAAATGAGAAATATCTGGTTTCCTACCAGTATACCTCTCCTCTAGAGTCATTCCATGTATTGCTGCAGTGGGAGTCCTGTTCATTATGTAGACTGCTGTAGCAACTGCTTCAGCCCAATAAAAATCTGGCAAGTCTTTTTCATTGAGCATGGCACGAGATACCTCTCCAATATGCCTGATTTTCCTTTCTGCAATTCCATTTTGTTGTGGGGTATAACTGCATGAATATTGCTGCTTTATGCCATGCTCCTGCAAGAACTTTGCAAACTCATTTGAGAGGTACTCTCCCCCTCCATCTGACCTTAGGCATTTTATTTGCAGACCTGTTTCTTTTTCAGCCATAGCTTTAAGGGTTTTGAAATGCCCAAAAACTTCACTTTTCTTTTTCATAAAATACACCCAAACTTTTCTGCTATAGTCATCAATAAAAGTGACAAAGTAATGACAGCCTCCAAGAGATGCAGCTTTAGTAGTCCCCACATCAGAGTGGATTAATTCCAATGGCTTCTCACTCTCTTGAACATGTCTAGGAAATGGTTTCCTTGCCTGTTTTCCAAACTGACAGGCTTCACATACCTTATGCATTTCTGCAACCTTGAATTTTGGCAATCCTGCAATAATATTTTGGGCTTGCATTGATTTAAGTCGCTGTACATTAACATGACCAATGCATTTATGCCAGATATCAATATCTGCAACTACACCGGTCCCATGTGCAAACATTGCTGCACTCAATTCAGGCATGTCTACATCCAACGTAAACATTCTGTCCTTCTTTCCTTTTGCTATCAAGCGACCTTTATTTTTCATATCCTCAACAAAGCATCCATGAGGATTAAATCTGACCTGCAAGCCCTGCTCAACCATTTGACCAACAAAAACTAGATTCTTGGTGATATTCGGGACATGAAATACATCGGACAGGTATTTCTTTTTCCCATCCTGCATAGACAAGGGAATTTTTCCAATCTGCACAATAGGATGTGCAGTATCATCACCAGTCTCCACAAATCCTGGTTTTTCCATTTTCCTTGCATCCTCCATCCATTCTGCATGACCTGTCATGTGGTTTGATGCACCTGAGTCAACATACCATACATCATTGCTTTCTTCTGCACTTGTCACAGAATTGTTCATGTGCTGCACCATGAACAAATGCTCATTTCTGTCATCACCCTGTCTGCTAGAAGATGCATAATTCCCTTGTTGCAGTTTTCCATTCATGATGTCATTCTGCTTTTTATAGCAGTCTTTAGCCATATGACCCATTTTACCACAGTAGTAGCATTCAACATTACTGTTTGCATTTTGACCTCTTTGCCATCCACCATGACCTCTTTGGCTCCCCCTGCCTCTAGAGTTACCACGTCCTCCTCCATAGGACTGGTTTTCTTGAGTTTGCTGCATATTCTGATTTCTACCACGGCCTCCAAATCGGCCTCCTCTACCTCTGCCTCTACCTCTTCCAGCATTTGAGTAGAAGACAGCTTCTTTTGAAGTTCCTCCTGAAGAAGATGCACCACCATTTCTCTGCTCCTCAAAAATTAGAAGAGCAATTAACTCCTCAAAATCAGGAAATCTTTCACGAACTGAAATGGATGTCCAAAACTGTGCATAATCCTTTCCTAGACCATTCAAGGTCACAGAAACTAAATCATCATCTTCCACTGGTGACCCAATGGAAGCAAGTGCATCTGCAATCTTCTTCACCTTCATGTGGTAGTCGTTGATGCTCATATTTTCTCTTTGCACATTGTGCAACTCTTACTTGAGCTGCATTTTCTTGGCTTGCGTATTTGTGCTATACATTTTTGACAAAGTATCCCATGCCTCCTTTGGCATACTTGCATCCTGAATATGCACAATCATAGAGTCTGAAATGCTGATAGACAGCCAATACATAACTTTCCTGGCTCTCTCATGCCATGCTTTAAATGCCTGCATTTGCTTTTGATTGGGAACATCAGGAAGAACTGGTTCTTCTTCATTTCCTGCAACAAATTCCCAATATCCTTTTCCCATAAGGAAATTCGTCATTCTAAACTTTCATGCTTGGAAGTTGTTCTTGTCAAGCTTTTCAGTGACAATCTGTGAAAGAGAATCAGATGCCATTACAGAAGACTGCAAAAAATTCTGTCACTGCAAAAACCACAGCTTCACCCTCACAAAGAAAAATCTGCAAAACTGGCGAAAGTGGTATTTGACCACACAGTCACTTCCTAGTGACGATTTTGCATCAATAGGCAACAGGGATGATTCTGTAACTCCCAACGTCTCTGCGCACAAGCATACAATGCAATTTTTATAGTAACTATTCACCGACCTGTAGAACAGTGATTGCACAGCATAAAACTGGGCCTTTTCCTGAGTGCGTGCAGAAAACTTCCGCCTCCAAAACAGGCCCCGAAATGGCCTCAAATCAAAAAAACAATTTTTAAAGCCCTGTCTGCAGCATATACTGCCCTCTTGCTTCACCGCGAAGGGCGTCTCAACTTGAGACAATGCACTCCTGCACTTTTCGGCTGTGCTACCTGCAGAGATCTGCTCCCAAAACAGAAAATGAAAGCAACACTGCTCCTCTTACCAGAACACCGCGAGCTTGGCTTGCTTTCTTGAGCTCCTTACCACGAACAAGGCTCTGATACCATGTCAAGATTGTGGGAGAGAAGGAAGGAGTCTCGCTTGAAGCTTTCTTGCTTGCACAATGGGGGAAGACACACAAGGGTGGAGGCTGAAAACAGTTTTCCTCTTCTTAGTTGTGTAAGCCAAAAGAACTCAAGTACAAAGAAATAGAAGAACCCTAGATATGGGTCTCAAACCAAACTCAACTAACTAAGGTGGCATACTAACTAAGCCACGAACTAGAGTAGATAAGGATAGCTATCATGTAGCTATTATTCAGGGGCGGTGTACCAACCGCATCTGCAACTGACAAGTCGGTGACATAAATACACAACGGTCACCCTGGCGTATCACGAGTGGAACTCGATATCTCAACAATTACTCAAGGATATTTTGATGAAAATACCATAGCCTAAAAGGTATTTCATCTTTGGTGGCCCACTATTTTTAAGGATGTGACTAGATTTATCAAATAATGTGATGAGTGCCACGAAAAAAGTTACATGTTTGAAAGGATAAAGTGAAACTCATATAGGTAATTTCCCACCAATATTTTGAGAAATAGGGTATAGACTTCATAGGGCCCATTAGCCTAGCTGCACAATATTTAAAGTCTCAATATATCATCATCACTATTATGGATTACACGACTAAATGGATTGAGGCTAGGCCAATATGTAAGAATGATGCCCAAACCACTATGCCGTTTCTCTGGGAACAAGTCATCTTACACTTTGACTACTTGATTGAAATCATCACTGATCAAGGGATACACTTCCTCAATGAATTGATCAAGCACCTACTATCTACATTCTTAGTCATCCATAGGAAGTCTAGTGGAGCCCCAAGAGGAACATCAAGGAAAAGGAAATTCTCTTGCAATAAAATCTATCTTTGAATGGAAATACATCACATAGTATTCATCTTCAATATCTTCATAGTCTTCTCTCTCAATCTCTCATATACAATCACACTGTTTTGATAGAATTGGCTATCTCTGACTCTCTCTCTCTCTCTCCATCAATAGTACATCATATCCTCACTACAATTACTCAATAATAACCCTCAATAATCCTTCTTAGGTCGTGGATGCACCTCCCAAGAGGTATGTCTAATATGAAGAGGTACCAGAGCCACTACAATGTCTTTTCATAGCTCACAACTGTCACTTCACTCCAGTCTTTACTTGAGTCTTCAGCAACTACTTCTTCCACTTGTTTTAGCTCTTTTGCACTTGTATTTACCTCTTTCCAAGGCTAGAAAACTTTCCCAAGCTACATTCTCATCCATCAGAACACATACAGAAGCATACAGAAGGTCTACAAAAGCTCATCAGAGAGTTATAGAAGGTCAACAGAAAGCGTCAGAACCACATAACTCATACCAAAACCATTCCAAACCATCAAAAATCACTCAATAATCTTTCAAACAATCTCAAACCCTATCAATCAATACTTCATCCTTTCTTACAGAGAGAAAATAGAACAAAACAGAAGCTCAACAGAAGCTATCAGGACCAAACAGATCATATAAGAACATCATCAGAACTTCACATCTCTACTAATAAACATCATGACCTTAATAAAACCATTCCAACATATCCAAAACACTCTCAAACTGATGCCAGGAGGCATATTCCACGGTGGATTCCGTGAGGTTTTACGGTGGATTCCGTAAACTTAGATAACCGGGGCTCATACGCAAAGAGGATTCTTTGTGCGAGAAGTTGATGGGGACACCTGTCCTTTTCGGGCGTTTCATTAATTTAGTGTGTACATGGGTGATTCCATAGCGGGTGACTCCGCAAAATGCATATTAAATTAATAAACGTTTATGAGTTTAGAGTGCGCACTCGTAATAAATTAAGGTTAGGATTTATTTCTAACCGGTTGATTTATTTATGTAGCTGAAGACTGCTAGGTATTCACTTTTGTCGGTTTAATTGTGTTATTTTACTAACGATTGTGAATGCTTCAGTTGATGTGTAGAGATAGCAGCAGTGCGGAGGAAAGCATTGGAGTCTAGCGGGTTTTCGACCTCTGGACTATATTTTGATAGGCGCCACGCCTATATTTTGTTATGTCTATAGAGACATCGATTATTTATTATTATTTTGTATGCGCTTATGCGCCTGGATATGTTATTTCTATTTGGACATTGAGATTGGGCGTGCCAAACTCTATGGGCACCGTCCATTAGCTTTATTTTCCTATTTTTGGTAGAAAGCAAACTCAAAAGCTAAAAGCTTGTCATATTTTTGTAATTGGGCTATTTTTGAGCATAAAGATTGGAAATATACATTAAATACATGCTTTGTGAAGCGCTCACACAAGGCATGGGGGAGATTGAACCCAATTTGTCTCTTGTCTCATGTCGTGCTTGCTTTTACATGGGTTTTTGTGCTAAAAAGTAGAGTACTTTGTTCTTGGGGACCTTCCGGGATTCACCACGCGAGCTATCTGCGTCCGATCTGCGCACTAGTGGTATCAGAGCGGAGCGGAGATCAAGAGCTTCCAATCGCTACCAATCTCGGGCGAAGGCGGAGCTCCAGGAACAAACGGCCTCTACAGTCAATCTCGTCGCGAACCGTCGATACAGGTAGACTTCTGGCGATCAAGAACCTCTATTTCCACTGTCAGATCGCGAAGGACCGGGCTCTGTCGGCGGAGGACCACTCATCCATTCTCTTTATCAAGTCGTTGCAAACAGAGATAAGATCTTTTCATAAACAAGTTTATTATTACCTTAAAGCTTAATCTTAAGCTTGAGAAGCTTATAAAGCTTCAAACTTTCAAATCGACCTGCAAGAGGAGGCGCCCAAAATTCCGACGGAAAAAACGGACCCCCCCCCTCACGATTAGAAACGACGGCCTGTTTTCTCCTTCTTAAGCTTATTAAGCTTAAGCTTAATTCATTAAGCTTAAGTTACTCCAAACTCTGCAAGACAGTTAAGGCAAACAAATCTGTAAACTCCGGGTCTCGCACTCTAGAAGTCAAGTTCAGTAAGTCACTTGGAATCAAGTCCTGCAAGTTCTGCAAGTCGGCCTAAGTCCAGCAAGTCAACAACCCTGCAAGTCTGTTAAGTCTGCAACTCTGCAAGTCAGACTAAATCAGAACTAACTAGTACTTAAAACTCATAGAAGACTTGTTCGTTTGCAAAAACTCTGAACTGGAAAGTTGTTCGCAGCAAGCTGTTTTACCTATCTGCAAGTTCGTTGAAGTACTTTCAGCAAACGGAGACAGAAATATTTCAGAATTTCTGAAAATTGAAGAAGAAAATACCCAAAAATACATAGCCTTGTAACCCCAAATTTGAGCTACGCTCATCCCGCTAACTGATTTTGAGTGAGAAAGGTTTGTTGAGTTTTACAGGATGACTACCCCACATATGGATGATCCTATGACTGAAGACGACCTACCCGAGCCTACCATGGAACAAAAGCTGGATCTTATCATGCTACAATTGGACGAAGAGCGAAGAGCTAGGCAAGCCTTGCAAGCGCAATTGACAAAGCTACAAGGAGCATCCACTGATAAAGAAGAACCTCAAGCTGAAGAATTGATTCGCCGTACCATCGACGCCACTCTTGAAGCACAAACCATTCGCAAGGAATCCAAGATAAGTAAACGAAGTTTCAAGTTTCGCACTTTCAATGGCATAAGAGAAGGAAAGACTGTTTTATCATTCATTAGCCAGTTTGATGACTATTTCCATGAGGAAACTTATCCCGAGAAAGATAAAATCAACTGTGTTACTAATCATCTGATAGATAGAGCATCACTTTGGTGGACTGTAGTCCGCAAGAGCATAGAATGTCCTACTACATGGGAAGATTTCAAGAAGAAGTTCATGCAAAATTTCCTTCCACCACAATTTCATGAGAAGGCTATCAAGCAATGGGATTTACTCCAACAGCGCGATCGTGAGCCTATTCCACAGTATACAGAGCGTTTTTGGAATGCATTTCTACAACTACGCATGCTTGAAGACGTACCAGAGACGACACATAAGCGGAAGTACATGTCTGGACTTCTTGGACATTACTACGCTGAGGTGAATATGTTCAAGCCTGCTACCCTTGAAGATGCCATCTCCTTAGCTCACGACACTGAAGATAAGTTACGCGGAAGAGATCGACGACCACAGCCATTCCAAGCAAACGGTAATTATGGATCTAAACAATTCAATTCCAATTTCAGAAGGTTTAATCCAGGTCGTTTCTCATCACCATCTTTCCGCAAGAATTGGCCTAAACCACCTGCATTACCATCCACTGTCAATCCAAATCCTAAGCCTATTCCACAAGCAAATCCAAATATACCCAGACTCCCAGCCATTGCAAATAATGTAACCAAAGCCAAGCCCATCGTATGCTACAAGTGTCACCAGCCAGGGCATCTCGCAGCAAATTGTCATTCAAAGAAGCCATCAGCACATATCAACTACCTTGGAGCTATGGACGAAGACGAGCATGAGGATATGCCGGATTTCACTGAAGAAGAAGATGATCCTACTACTACTTCCGACACTTTACCAGGTATGCCCACTTTACATTCATTGTTGACTATGAAATGTATGGTGCATGGAAAAGAAAGAACTATATTGCATGATGACGGTAGTACCCATGACTTTATTTCAGCAAAATTGGTAAAGGAATTGAAATTGCATACTGTACCTACGCACTATCGCATAAAAGCTGCATTTTTAGGTACTAGGTACAATGGCACACAAGAAGTTCAAGATTTAGAAATTCAAATTGGTCCATATATTGAAAGAAGAAATTTCTTAGTTGTCCCATTACAGTCTAGCGACATTATTCTAGGAATGCCATGGAGACACCAACATAATCCCAATATAGATTATTCCACACACACAATGAATATAAATTTTCAAGGAAAATCTATTACATTATTTGGTATGCATGCATCTCATATGTTTCCACTGCTTTCGCATACTCAAGCAAAACGTGCACTACGTAAGAACACTAAATCATATCTCATTTGGGTGAATGAATTGCACGCAAAAGAAACTCATATGCACCCTAGACATAAGGAATTTCTTGCATATTTTAAGGATTGTTTTGCAGAAGACCTACCACCAGGTTTACCACCATCACGTCCATAAGACCATAAGATTGACCTAATACCTGGCACACAACCACCTTGCAAAGCCCCATATAGGCACAATCAAATAGAGCAAAAAGAAATCCAGAGTCAAGTAGAAGAATTACTAAATAGAGGCTTAATTCGACCTAGCAGTTCTCCATTCGGTGCACCTATGCTCCTAGTTAAGAAAAAGAATAATACTTATTGGATGTGTATTGACTACCGAGCATTAAACAAGATCACTGTAAAGAATAGGTATCCTATACCTAGAGTTGATGACCTTATGGACAAACTGCAAGGATCTTCTATATTTAGTAAAATTGACCTTAAGTCTGGATATCATCAGGTGAGGCTAGATAGATCCGACATATTTAAGACTGCATTTAGGACACAGTTTGGCCATTACGAATTCTTAGTTATGCCATTCGGATTAACTAATGCACCTGCTACTTTCAGTAGAATGATGAACTGTATTTTTCTAAAATATCAATATTGTGTGATTGTTTTCTTTGATGATATTTTAGTGTTCAGTCAAAGTGAAAAAGAGCATTATGAGCATTTATCATTAGTTTTTCAATTACTGAAAGAAAATCAATTGTTTGCAAATCCTGACAAGAGTGAATTCTTTAAGACAGAAATAGAATATTTAGGTCATATTGTATCAAAAGAAGGAATTAAAGTTGATCCTAAGAAAATTGATGCAATATTGCATTGGCCTATTCCTAAAAATGTACATGAATTACGCTCATTCCTTGGTCTTGCTAGTTTCTATAGGAAGTTTGTACGTAATTTCTCATTACTTGCTTTACCACTGACCAAACTTCTTAAAAAAGGCATTGTTTATCAATGGACCGAAAACCAGCAGAAATCCTTTGATTTACTTAAACGTGCATTGACCAATGCCCCTGTCCTACAATTGCCTGACTTTAATAGACCATTCTTTCTAGTTGTGACTGATGCTAGCGGATCAGGAATAGGAGCCGTGCTTATGCAAGACAACCATCCAATAGCATATTCTAGTTCTAAGCTGAAACCCTCTGAGCTCAAATATTCCACTTATGACAAGGAACTCTTAGCAGTTGTCCAAGCATTAAAACAATGGAAGCATTATTTAATGGGTTCAGAATTCATGATAAAGACCGATCAGCAAAGCATTAGACATCTACTTAGCCAACCCCAAATTTCTGACCGTCATATCAAATGGGCTTCATTCATTCAAAGTTTCCATCCTATCATTCAATACCAACCTGGAAAAGAAAATGTAGTTGCTGATGCATTGAGTAGAAGACCTGCAATTCATAATATTTCTATCATATCTTTTGATTCTTTGATTGCTATGAAAGACACGTATCACCAGGATATTACTTTTCATTCTGATTGGCAAAAATTAGTTCAAAATAATTTCATTCCAATTGATTCATTGTCATATAATGATGGATTCATGTTCTTTGAAAAGAGACTGTGTGTTACTATTCCATTCCGATCTTTTGTTTTGAATGAAATTCATTGTCCCCCATATCAAGGTCATAGAGGTATCATCTCTACATTACGCATGTTAACTGAAGATTTTTATTGGCCGCATATGGATGCAGATGTGTCTAATTTTGTTTCTGAATGTTTGATTTGTCAAAGAATAAAGAGACATCATGGTAAACAGTATGGGTTATTAATGCCTTTATCTATTCCATCTAAACCTTGGGAACATATATCTATGGATTTCATTACTGGCTTACCAAATACTAAATCTAACCATGACATGATTTGGACAATTGTAGATAGATTTAGTAAGCAAGCATATTTCATTGCATGTAAGAAAACTTTAACAGCATCACAAGCAGCACAGTTATTTTTGAAAACTGTTTTTACTAACCATGGATTGCCGAAAGTGATTATTTCAGATAGAGATTCTAGTTTTTGTAATAATTTTTGGATTACACTGTTTGCAAATCTAGGCACAAAGATTGATTTCTCATCTGCATTTCATCCAGAAACAAATGGACAAACAGAAGCCACAAATAGCACTATTTTAGATCTTTTACGTGCATACACTATTTCTAAACCTCAGACATGGGATACTCATTTACATTTATTACAGTTTGCTTACAATAATACACTGCACACATCTACAAAGAAAGCACCTTTTGAAGTTATTTATGGATATAGATTATCTACACCTGTTGTATCTTTGTCTAATAGAATACAAAGTGCTGATGATATTGCTGTTATGCATAACACTATTTTTGATGAGGTAAAGGATATGATTGCTAAAGCCCAACAATCATATACCAAACAAGCCAACAAGAAAAGACAAGCCATGAATTTCAAAGTTGATGATTATGTTTGGCTTAGAATAGAAAAGCGTAGACTGCAAAGTGTAGATAGACATCCAGTTGTCAAATTAGCCCCTAGATTCTACGGACCATTTAGAATCATTCATAAGATTAATGACAATGCATTCAAGTTAGAACTGCCATCACATTGGAAAATTCATAATACATTTCATATTAGTTTATTGAGACCATTTAGAGGACAATTACCTATCCACCCTGTCTATGAAAACCCACCTTTACTAGAAGAAGAGACTGAAATACTTGAACCAGAAGCCATTATAGACACTGACTACATGACTACTAGAACTGGCCGAAGGTACTCTAGATATCTCGTGAAATTTAAGAACCATCCTGTAGAGGAAGCACAATGGATGCACGCTAGAGACTTAAATGCTTTCCCCACTCTGTTAGCTCCACATTGAGCTAATAGCAATTGAGGTCAATTGCTATCCCACCCCGGGGGTATGATGCCAGGAGGCATATTCCACGGTGGATTCCGTGAGGTTTTACGGTGGATTCCGTAAACTTAGATAACCGGGGCTCATACGCAAAGAGGATTCTTTGTGCGAGAAGTTGATGGGGACGCCTGTCCTTTTCGGGCGTTTCATTAATTTAGTGTGTACATGGGTGATTCCATAGCGGGTGATTCCGCAAAATGCATATTAAATTAATAAACGTTTATGAGTTTAGAGTGCGCACTCGTAATAAATTAAGGTTAGGATTTATTTCTAACCGGTTGATTTATTTATGTAGCTGAAGACTGCTAGGTATTCACTTTTGTCGGTTTAATTGTGTTATTTTACTAACGATTGTGAATGCTTCAGTTGATGTGTAGAGATAGCAGCAGTGCGGAGGAAAGCATTGGAGTCTAGCGGGTTTTCGACCTCTGGACTATATTTTGATAGTCGCCACGCCTATATTTTGTTATGTCTATAGAGACATCGATTATTTATTATTATTTTGTATGCGCTTATGCGCCTGGATATGTTATTTCTATTTGGACATTGAGATTGGGCGTGCCAAACTCTATGGGCACCGTCCATTAGCTTTATTTTCCTATTTTTGGTAGAAAGCAAACTCAAAAGCTAAAAGCTTGTCATATTTTTGTAATTGGGCTATTTTTGAGCATAAAGATTGGAAATATACATTAAATACATGCTTTGTGAAGCGCTCACACAAGGCATGGGGGAGATTGAACCCAATTTGTCTCTTGTCTCATGTCGTGCTTGCTTTTATATGGGTTTTTGTGCTAAAAAGTAGAGTACTTTGTTCTTGGGGACCTTCCGGGATTCACCACGCGAGCTATCTGCGTCCGATCTGCGCACCACAAACAACTTCCAAACTAATCAATCATCTCATAAAATCAACCATTCAGCTCTCAAAAATAACAAAAATCAGCCAAAAAATAGGTCATTTGAACACTCAACATATCCCCACACTTAATAAGGAAGCGTCCTCGCGACCCAGCAAAAAGGGAATACAAGTTCATTCAAAAGCTCAACTTTGATCTTCAATAAATATTCCAAAACAGTCCATCCAACCACGACCCCAACTTATAACCTGTATTTGATATAAAGAATACAACGAAAGGAAAACCCTTTATACATTAACACTTCTTATCAAACTGGAAATCACAATAAACTTGTAAAGGATATAAGAGGTTTCTTCTTCTTCTGCTACATCAGCATCTTCAACTATCCAACCAGCAACACCATCACCACAATTCTCCAAAAATGTAGCTCGCACGAAAGCAAATTGAATAGGCAACCACCACCATCTTATCACATAAATTAACCCACAACACAAACACTACACACAACTCAACCATCTGAATGACTCCTCCAAAAAGAGAGATTTATCATTAAAAATCATCCACCATACATTGCAAAGGTATCAATGAAGATGATCCCTCTTAAAAGATTGGTGATTTAAAAAACGATCCATAGACAAGGATTCATCTACAAATGTCTTGGGAGGATTCTGAAAAAATTGAAGGCAGCACATCCTTTCCAACAGGACAAGGTATCTGCTAGGCAAACAAAGGGCATGAAAGTACAATACATCCAGTTGCTGGGAATCAATGCTCACATTGACATTCATGCACAACTTTGGAATAGGCTTTGAATCATTATGAGAATGCCTATGCATATACGCCAGGTACCAAGTAAAATGAGCAGTTAAGCGCACAGAAGGATCTGCAGACTGAGAATACTACTGAGCAAAATGCAGATAATTCTGATAAGCCTGACTAGCACTTATCCATTCTCCTGGGATCAATGGCCAATTGATTTGAGGTCCAGTAAGGGAATCATTTGAACTCTAGCCTCGTCTTCGAAGAATCTTCTGATCAAAACATGGATACCCACTAACCAACTGAGGAGGATTAGGAATAGAAGTGTTAGGAGACGGAAGGGGGACTAATGAAACAGGATGAAGTAATGGATAGGCAAAATCATAAAAGGAAGAATGGATTAAAGATGGATTTGCTGAAAATTGAGGAGATTCTGTTAAGAAAGGTGTTAAAAGATAAGCAGGAAAAATTGATAGAATGTTAGGGGATGGGGAAGGACAAGGATCAAGAGGTAGAAAAACTCGGTCTTCAATAAAAGAACAATGGGTAAAAATAGGAATTTGAGGAGATCCTTGAGGTTGGAAAAGAAGGGGTAAAATGACTTTTGGGTTAGATTGAAAAAGGAAAATATAAGCATCATACCTATGAGCCATTTGTTGATAATGAGTTACACATGGTAAGGATGGACCTAAAGCTGATCTACGATGATAGGCTTCAAAGAAAGAAGTATCAAATGGAGGTTGGTTGGAAAGATAGGCTAAAAGATCCACCCTCAGTTGGTTAGTGTTCTGGGCATGAGCTGAAGCTTTGACCTGACGGTGATTCAAAATGACAACATCAACCATAGTGTGCCATGAAAACTCAGGACACTCAGCCACCTTTGAAGAATACCCCTGGAACATCTCATCAATCCTCAACTCCAAATGTCGGACATACAAAGAAGCTTGCAATACCACATCTTCGACATACCAAGCCAGATCTTCATCATCTGGAATCAGTAAATCACCCCTCAAATACATATAGGACAGAAGCATCGTATCTGGAGTGATAGAGTCTTCAAAAACCATCCTTACGACTTCGATCAGAAAATCAGATGACCAAACCCCACTCCATCCATCCTCTGGAATAGGTAAATCCATCGTGGAAAGCTTTATATAGAAGGCCAACTTCTGTTATTGATAATGGAAAAAAAAGGAATGATCTGGTGGAACATATTCTTGATACTGCTCAAAAGAAGACCATAACAAATCCATGTGAGATTGCAATCTTTCCACCTTGGCCTGAAATAAGGGACATAAGGTAGCTTGTCTCTGAAGAGCTGCCAAGTCCGCAGGGGATAAAAGAGAAACTGGTTGCATAGGACTCTGTGTATTAGACCGAGACTGAGCCAACTGATCTTTGAGTTGCTGGATTTGAGCATTGCTCTGGTCTAAAATAGCTGTGGTGGATTTAAACTTCTCTGCTTGGGCCGCTATCACCTTCTTCAGCTCTTGACTCTCCTTCTGTAACTTATCCC
This sequence comes from Lygodium microphyllum, assembly GCF_053477565.2. Taxonomy (NCBI): domain Eukaryota; kingdom Viridiplantae; phylum Streptophyta; class Polypodiopsida; order Schizaeales; family Lygodiaceae; genus Lygodium; species Lygodium microphyllum. The sequence continues at coordinate 86,746,228 of NC_141163.1, read as the reverse complement.
TCTCCTCTGTTACAGCAACCACTTGAGACCTAGCTTCTGCCAACTCAGCTTTCAACTTAGAAATTTTAGCTTTCTGAGTATCCACTAGTGTAGTCTGCAACTCCATTTGCGTACAAAGGTCAGAGAATTTCTCCTGAGCAGAGGCTAACTCAGTATTGGTCTTATTCAGTTCCTCCTTAGACTACTGAACTTCATCATAAAATGAAGAATATAATTGCTGGATACATGTAGTCATCGAAAGTTCAATAGAACTCTGGATATCCTTGCACAGGAACAGAATAGCATCTCCTGTTACCAGGCGGTGAACAGAAGGAATAGTAAGGTCGAGCATCCCGTCTCTATGGGCTCTGAAAAGATTGGGCGTCTGAAGGAATGCAGGCAAGCTGCTGCAAGACTGGGCAAGAATTGTCACTAGAACTAGAGGAATATGCACTGAATCAGCCACCCTCTTGAGGCGTTTCCTTTGAATGACCAGGGGAGGAGGAGAATCATCATCCTCAATTATCACATCATCATCTTCATTATGAGACGGAGGAGGAACTTCTGGAGGATCAACTTGAGGTAAAGGAACTTCCTTTGCAGGGGCAGCATATAGCAAGAAGACATATAGGAAGGACCCAAATGTAACATTAGTCACATTTCCTCGAGTAGCTCGGATAAAGTGGTGATCCATCTTGGAGAGGAGGTAAGTACTCCAATCAATGGTTATGCCTTTCAAAATCATTCGTGAAGCTATAAAAAACTCCTTGGAAAGATAATGAGATGGGGATTTTGCAAGCATGAACCTGTCCTGAAGGAATTGGCATAGTTGTTTCCATAGGGGATTGGAAATCATGGAAACACCCACTCTTGACGTGGTAATGACCTTCTTCGGATCAAGAACATCTTGAGTCTGCTTCTGCAACAGCTTCAAAATATCGTCATTGGTAAACAATTGTCTGGCAGCACGGATAGACTTCCCATGATATGGCAGACCAAGAGCCTTGCCGAAACTCTTCGGTGTCAGAAGAGCAATAATGCCACGAACACGACCAGACCTCTTACTGTAAGAGGTTAAAAACTCGTCACAAATGGTAGGATCATCTGGAACCATTGGGAAAGAAAAGTTGATGGACTTGGACAAGCCCGCTTTAGCGACAACGTCCGAATCCAGTAACAAAGAATAATCATGGATAGCCAAAGGAATATACTGAATCGGGGGAGGAGTACGAGAGGGCGCCATTCAGAGGGTTACACACACACACCACAAACACAGACAAACAAAGAGAATGCCTGCAAAGCAATAGACAAAAACCAAGGATAAGATATCAACCAAAGTGGTAAAACGTGACTTGACCAACTATCCCCAAGCAAACCATAGCCTAGAAAAAATTCGACATGACCTCTACACATATGCGACCGAAAGCTTCATGCTATGCAACATACAAACACCCAAATCCCCGTATCAGGCAATAAAGAAAAAAAACTACACACCGTACCCTTAACCATATCAAAGAAACTAAACCAAAACATAACAACAATCCACACATATCATGACCACAACTTTGATAATGAGGTTTGACCATGGAGACAACTTCGAAGACTTCATGTATCCATCCCACGAAATGAGTTCATTAAAAAAGGGGAAATAAGTGCAGTGAGGGGGAATTAATTTAATAAAAGGTTAATTTTAATAAATTATTAAGAAATGGGTGAATTTTTAATTAAGTGATAAACCTTAACAAGAAAACATCGGTTCCTTCTTAAAATTTTAAGTACCAATTATTAGGTTAGAGCGGTGCATTAATCCGAATCCTAGACTTTGATACCCAGACTGGGTCTCTAAATGCAAGTTCATTGATTAAAAATTAAGGTGATGTGGAGCGCTTTTTTGCCAACGCGTGCTCTTGTGACGGCTGGTTCATTTTAATTAAAAAGATTAAAGTGCCTCTGAAGTGCACTTAGCGCGTGCTAAGTGAACGACGGGTTGATTTTGAATTATACAAAGGTGTGTTTGGTGGGAGCGTCGTGCCATGGTGGTGTTTAGGATTCATGTTAAAAATTAAACATGGATTTTGGGGTAGCGGAAAAAATAAAAAATATAAAAGGAAAAAAATACTTGGAAGTGGGTGTATGTGTATGCAATGAATGCGCACTTCTCAATCCCAAAACGTAGGTCAGCAATCCAAAAAGAACCAAGGTATCTGGATTTTTCTAGAATTTTCAGTTTGTGTTGTGAATTAAAGAGAATTTTTCATAAATTTAGGTATGTAATGAAGTATTTTTACCATAAAATAAATAATGAAATAAAATGGCACATCATTTTCAACTTAGAAAATCTTCCAAAAATAAGCAAAAAAGTTAAGGAAAATTTCAAGATTTTTTTTGCAATTAAATTGAAATTTGTACCAGTTTTAATGAAAATTTTTCATATTTTGGGTATTTTTGAAAAGAATTTTTAATTTTAAAATGTTCTGAAAATTTTTTCCTGAAATTTTCAGTTTAGAAAAAGATTGCAATTTACTGCAGAAAGATTGGAAATTTTTTAAAGATTTTTCTGTAAATTTTTTTGAATTTTAAGTGTTTTTTAATGATTTTTGTTTAATTTTTCAATGTATTTTTAGGGTTTTCGGGTTTTGGAATTAAAAATCCGGGAATATACCTAGGAATGGACTGTGTGTCAGCTGCGTGTGAACAGCCAGCTGGTGCGCACCACCGCACGGACCAGCTAACGCGTCCCCGCGCGTGAACAGCCGCTAACGGACTCCCGCACCCGCACACGAACAGCCACACGCGTACACACACCTTTGCGGGTGATAGTGGACTGAGAATGGTGGCTGCGGGTTTCTGCGTGTGTCGGCGGGTGACAATGGGGTTCTGCTGGTTGCTGCGGGTGTCTGCGCGGGTGAAAAGGGGGCTTATGGGGGGTTTTCTGCGGGTGTGCGGGTGGGACGGGGGCTTATGGGGGGTTTTTGCGGGTGGGTGTCTGCGGGTGGGTGTGACAGTGGGCTTGGGTGGGGGTGGGAGGGGTTTAGTGGGCCTGGGGGGGGAAGGGGGGCTTGCAGGGGAGTGGTGGGTAGGATTGTGTGACTGTGGGGGGGGAAGGGGGGCTTGAAGGGGGGTGGTGGGTAGGACACGTGGTGGGGCAGGGGTGGGAAGGAGGCCCAGCGGGCGGATGTCAGCAAAGACGGCAGGCGCCAGAGCGGGCGCATCAGGCGACAGGGCGCCGTGGTCACAAGGGCCGCCAGGCAGCAGCGCCAGGTGAGGAGAAGAGGGAGGGGGCAGCAGCGCCAGGCGAGGGCGGGCGCGGCATCCAGGCACGGCCGGCAGGGGCGCAGGGGGTAGGAGAGGAGGGAGGGAGGAGAAGAGGAGGAGGAGAGAAAGGAGAGGAGGAGGAGGGAAAGGAGAGGAGGAGATGGAGGAGCGTGAAGGAGAGGGAGATGGAGGTGGAGATGAGGGAGGAGATGGCACACAGGGAGAGGGAGATGGAGAGAGGTGGTTGGGGGGGAAGGGGTCGGGGAGAGAGAAAGGTGGGGGTGGGGGGATAGGGTACCCATGGGGTGCCCATGGGGGTGGGGGGAAGCCCATGGAAGTTGGGAGGGTGCCCAGGGGAGGGGTGCCCATGGGAGGGGTGCCTAGGGGAAAGGGGTGCCTACCATAAAAGAAAGGCGTGCCTCCGTCCTGCGCGCGTGCGCGGAGCGGGGTAAAAAAAATTACCCTGACGGGATCGAAATAGCGCCGGATGGCAGTACGGGGCAAGCGGACGCGACCCGGGCGTGTGGAGACGCGTGAAATCGAAAACGGGCGCGTTCACACAGAAAAAGAAAGAAAAATTAATATCTCCCAATCCGGTCATCAAAACGAAATGTCATAAAAACAAAAAGTGGGCAAGATGGCAGGGGGAAGACAGGGGAGACATGCAATGGGGGTTCCGGGGGGGGAGGTAAAGGGCGTTCACATGCAAAAAACGCAAAAAACGGGTCCAAAAACGCAAATGAAAATTAATATCGGAAGATCCGTGCCTCGAATCGAGGTGCGAGAAAAAGAAAAAATGGGCAAAAGCACGTGCCCAACAATCCTATCACATTAAAACATGGTTCCGACTGAGATAATACGCGTTCACATGGAAAAAACCCAAAAAACAGACCCGAAAATGGAATCAGAAATTAATATTGGACGAACTGCTCGCTGGAATGACATGCAGTAAAAAGGAAAAATGTCCGTTGGAAGGGGTGGCATAGAGTTATCATGTTAGAATGCAGTTCCGGCTGAAGTAGGAGGGGTTCACATGCAAAAAACACCAAAAAGACACCTGAAAACACATTTAAAATTTAATAATTAAAAATCCAGAAGGCGAAATAGGATGGAGGAAAAAGGAAAAAGGTGGGGGAGGGTGCGTGGACACGGCTGGCAAATCAAATTGGAATTCCAATGCAAACAGGGCAGGTTCACATGGAAAAATGTCAAAAAGACGCACGAAAAAGTCTCGAGAAACCGCAAAAATTAATATTGGACAAACCGTGCATCGAAATGACACGGAGTAAAAAGGAAAAATGTCAGGGGGAAAGTGGTTGTCAGGGCTATGATGTTAGATCATGGGTCCGAAACAAGCAAAGCACATTCACATGGAAAATCAATTAATGTACGCAAAATGCGTCAAAAATTAATAACTCGAGAACCGTGCACCGGAACAGGGGTGGGTAAAAAGGAGAAATGGTCAGTTCACAGGGCTATAAGGTTGGATATGGACTTCGGTGAACATAGGGATGAATAGGGCTATAAGGTTGGATATGGACTTTGGTGAACATAGGGTGCGTGCACATGGCAGGACATCAAAATCAGGGAATGAAGGAAAACTGCAGGGAACAACCCCGAGGATGGATGAAAAATGAACGGATGGGTGGGGAAGGGATCTCATCAGGGTAAAAGCAAGTCATGGCATAGAGGCATTAGCAGGTTGAGGCACATGCAGAGGGGTATGCAATGTAGACGCGCAGGGATGCGTCCCCCACACTTAAGACCTTAACGGATAGGGTTAACCGAGAAAGAGGGACCTAGGACCACACAATAGACCATCCACTAAGGTCCCCATACTTAAAACATTAACGTCACTGAGAAATAGAAGGTGTAGGGTTAGAAAAACTTGGCCCATATTGTAGAGAATCAAGGTGAACTGTCGATGGCACGTCCTGTGTCGTTGTCGGCTGTTGCATGAGGTACCAAGGTATCTTCACAGCACACGTCCTTCATGGCAGGGACCACGCGGTAGCACCCAGGGAGGTAGCTAGTTGAAGAAATCGCAGGAAAGTCACCGATGATGAGGAATGGTACATTCAACTCACAATCACTCATATGGAATGAAAGAATAGTCACTCACCCCATGACTAATATCACTCGAGAAATAATGATGGAAACCCATATCTCATACCTGGTTTAGAAATCGACAAGGGGGATGGTGTAGAGGGAGTATGCCAGGGTGCACAGTTGATGGTGCATCAATGCGTCTAACCCGTCTGGCATAGGTGCAAGGAGGAAGGCCAGGGAGCCTTATGGTGCAGTGCACAAAACAGAGTGATGTGTCCTGTGATGATGGTAGAGACCCACCCCGTGGGTGCATAGGGAAACGGGAACATACTTGACTCCAAGTGTCGTAACGTCCCTCAATCTCACCTCTCGGTAATTGATGGAAGAAACTCTAGTCACACTCAGCCCATCCTCTCTCTCACGCTCTGTTGATAGATACAGGAGGGCAACCATGTCCTGAAACCCATTGATGTTATCCTCACTGTCACTTGTGTAGAGGTTGTATGCCTTGTGCACATTTGATGGTGCAACTGTGCATCCCGCCCTGTGCTGGTATACGGTGCGAGAAGGAAGGCCAGGGAGCCTTATGGTGCAGTGCACAGAACAGATTGTGCTTTGTGCATTGAGAGGCCCATCCCGTGCATGCAACACTTCATTCACACTTCTCACCTCTCATTTGATTTAAAGAGAAAAGACTGGTCTCTCACCCCACCCTATGTCTCACTCTCTGATAGATACAGAGGGCAACCATACACACTTCCCCATCCGGTTAGGATGAAAGCTCACATCACTCAAGGGGTTGTCAATGAAGATTGGTGTCGTCAGTTGTTGTCATCAGGGTGTTGAAGATGAGGCATACCTAGGGAGGCAGCCAACAAATCTGGTACTTCAATTGGTTGTAGAAAAGATCGTCTGCGAAAGGGGGCTGACCGACTGATGAAGTTGCAGAGACAGTGCACCAAGGGAGGTGGCTTCAAATTTCTTCTGGACAATTTTCTGCTGATGAGTCAGTTATCCTGAACTGCGGGGTGTTACCACCTTTTCCATAGCTAGCTTCCTGCCCAAGGGTGTTTACCACCTTTTCTTAGAGCGAGGCCTGCTATGACAGGGAATTTCTTCCTTTTCTCCCATAACAATTTGTTCTTCTTTTCTTCTTTTCTCCTTTTCTTTTTTCTCTTTTCTTGTTTTGTTGTTGTTTTTTTTTTTCTTTTTTTCTCCTATTCCCGAGGGTGTCTCCACTTTTTCTTGAAGAATAGGTCGGCATGACAGGGACCAAAGTCCTTTTCTCCCATGACCGATATATATATTTTTCTTTTTTTTTTCTTCCAAATTAAGCAAGGGAATGGTGGAAATACCATTTGTCAGAACCCACCTTGCCACTGTCACTGGTGGAAAATAGAGGATAAGAGATCAAGACTGGAAGGTGGGGCTAAGGAGACAGAGGGTTGCATCCACCTCATCAGGAGTGGCTGAAGAACGACTATCAGAAGTAGCATCATAATAGTGACAGTGCCACGCCAACGGGGGAAAGGATCAGGTGACCGTGATTGTCAAGATCCCCAAGGAGGGAAGTACTTCTTCAAGCGATATCCATTGATCAGGAAGGGATCATCAGAGGCATCAACGGTCTGCACGTCGAGAGAGCCATTAGGGTTGACAGCAAGTACCTTATATGGGCCCATCCACCGCTCTTGGAGCTTGCCAGGAAACTTGCCAAATCGTGAATCATAGGCTAGGACCAAATCACCTTCTTTGAACTCCTTGTGCTTGATGAAGCTGTCATGGTAAGCCTTGCGTCGAGCTTTCGTGGCTTCCATGCACTGTAGAGCCATCCTGTGAGTTTCGTCCAAACATTCTAGGTCTAGGAGACGGCGTTGCTGTGAATCATTGTCCCCCAAACGCTCTTTAATAGCCACTCGCAAAGAGGGAAATTCCAATTCAACAGGGAAAACAACTTCTGTACCATACACCAACTGGAAGGGTGTCTGTCCTGTTGCTGCTTTATGGGAGGTTCTGTATGCCCAGAGGGCCTCTGTAAGTCGATCATCCCAATCACGATGATGTGCAGCAATTATTCTTGTTAGAGAGCTGCGATCTTTTCGATCTTTGCAGGGTCTGTTGATATCCCTTGTGCAGAGACAATGTGGCCCAACAGAACTCCAGAAGAGACCCCAAAGATACATTTGTCGGGTTTGAGGGAGATCCCATACTCCCGGCATCGGTAAAACATTACGGATCAAACTATAGACACAGAAGTCATCCAAATATACCTCAATAAAGTCATGCAGATGATTTTGGAATGCGGCCATCATGACTCATTGGAAAGTAGCAAGGGCATTGCAGAGTCCAAACGGCATCACTCGGTAAGCGTAGGTTCCCCATTCTGTGGTGAAGGCTATTTTGGATTAGTTTTCTTCTGCTATCTGCACTTGGTTATATCCACTGAATCCATCCAGAAGGGAATAAAGCTCATGTCCTGCCACTGTGTCCATTAGTTGGTCTGTGAAAGGGATAGGAAAGTGATCCTTCTTGGTCTTGGAATTCGACTTGCGGAAATCCACACATATATGAAGCTTGCCATTCTTCTTGGGTACAACCACAATGGGTGAGACCCATTCACTATTTGCCACTGGATAGATGAACTCGGCTTCCAGAAGCTTCAGCATCTTTGCTTTCACCAATGTGGAATAATTTGGGTTCATTCGCCTCTGTCGTTGCCGTACTGGCATGGAATCAAGCTCCAATTCAATATGATGCTAACATATTGTGGGATCAATCCCCTTTAGGTCTTTGTAGGACCACGCAAACACGTCCAAATTCTCTTTCAACAAGTTGTACAAAGTTGACAACTCCTCTTCCGGTAGGCTGCTACCCACCTTCAAATGGCATTCAGTGCTATCTACATCCACAAAAGTTAACTGCCTTTCATCTTCTACTTCATGGATGAAGGTCCCACGGACTGCTTCTGGATACAAATCCGACTCCTTCAAGGGAGTGGTGTCCTCATCTGATGTCCCACGAGACCCAACGTCTTTTTGCAGTAAGGACTTAGGTTTCCCCTTGAGATGTTGAAATGGGATTAGAGCTTCGGGTTTGGTTTCAAGATTAATTACCCCTTGGCTGGAAGACTCATCTTTTGATGATGTGTCCAGGAACATCACATAATAGGGACCCTCTGATGCCTGTTGGAATCGTGAGACTGGTGCTTGTTGACACGGTGCATCATCATCATCTTTCTTTGGCAAGGATGGGTGAGGACGGCAAGAGCCACTGCTGAAAGATGGCTTGGTCTTCTTTAACCATTTCTTATAAAGATTTTGCATATAAGAAAATCCATTTACCAGACCAAATGGTACCATTGCCATTCTGTCCCTTAGCATGAGCTCGTCTGCTTCTGATGCTTCTGGAACTTCTTCTTCATATGTATCCTCTTCAGGTGGGATAGACTCTTCCATCTCGCTTTCATAATCTTCTTCTTCAATATCATCTCCATCCTCTTCTGTCTTTGTCTCTGTCTCTATCTCTGTAGGAGCTCTGTAAGAGAAGAACAGGTTCTCTGTTTCATCTTCTGCCTCTTTCTTTGGCTCTGCTATGTCCATGTAACAGGGAGAGCAGTACATCCATGCTTCTATCTCACTATCAGAAGTGATTTCGGAAATCGTTCTTGGTTCAGGCAGGAAGTATTCACCCATTGTCAGGGACTTTGCATCTTGAGGGAGTTGGCTTACAGTATCCACTGTTAAGGAATGTGCCACTATTTTCTTGGGAAGGATCTGTTTGATAGCATCTTCGTCTGCTGATGTTCCATCTGTAGCCTCATTAGGGGAGTCAGAAGATAATTCCAAGGAGGTGGATCCATGTCCTTTTTGAGCACCATATAACTTCAACACCACTTTATTGGGTCCTCTATCCAAGGTCAAGGTTCCTTTGAAAATGGCTTCAAAAAGCCATGGTCTGCCCAGTAATAGGGGGTAGAATGTACCTTAAGAGTTTGGCGTCACCACCAGATAGGTTAGCCAATAATCTTTTCTAGCCACTGTAGTCTTCACATATGGGAGAATGCCTAAAGGCTTGATTCTGCTCTCATCCGCCAGTCTGATGAGCCATTGGGTGGGTTGCACACCTTGTAGGCCTAGATCCTTCATTGTCACATCTGTCATAATGTTCACTGATGAGCCACCATCAATCAGTGCATTTGCAATAAAGCAGCCTTCTATCCACATGCCAGTCTCTGGGGTACCGGGATCTAGGAAGGCGTTAGCCACGTCCACTTCTTTTACAGGCTCTGGAGCTTTGTTGGACTTTGTTGTTGTTGAGGGAGCAATCCTTAATCCACGTCTTCTTGTCAGTATACTTTTGAACCTTTTTCGGCAACTGGGAGACAACATCAATAATTGTCGGAATGTGAGGTTTGGTTTAAAGGTATCTAGATCTCTAACCAAATCATATTCCTTAATAGGATCCACTGGCTTCTCTAACCGCTAAGGGAATGGGGCAACATCCACTTTCATTTTCCTTTTTTCTTCCAACAAGGGCATGATGGGGACTTCTTCTGCCACTTGTGGCACCTCCTCCTCTTCTATCCCCTGCACCTCTGGTCTTGTCTCTAGAACTGTCTCTGTGACTCTCTGTGGCACTGTAGTGCTTTGTATGACACTGTCAGGCTCTGTTCTGTTCTGTTCTTCCGGTGGAAGATTGAACTTCACTGTTCTGGCAGGAGGATTATTTTCTTTCCGGATAGGTGGTTCCTTCTTCTTTGCACGCGTAATGGCAGCAACTTCCATATCCACTAAATTGGAGGTAGGCTCTTGGGCCTTGTCCGGATTATCAGTAGCACTGTTTTTCACTGGGGCTGGGCTTGGATAGTCTTTTGCAGTGTGGCCTTCTCCTTTGCATCGACTGCATAAGGGCTTGTAATCCACTAACCTTCTGGGATTTGGACAATTTGGTGAAATGTGCCCCTTTTGTCTGCATCTCTAACACTCCACTTCTGATCTCTGACCACCGCCAGATTGTCTTCCTCTATAACTTTGGGAGGGAAATCTCCTTGGACTGAAATTAGAACCAAACTCTCTAGGCTTGGGTCCAATATCTTGTGTTGTCATTTTGGATTCCAGCAAGTTGAATCTTGCATCTTATTCCTTCCTTCTCCTATCATGCATCTCCTTCAGAGAGCAAATATCCTCTATATGGTTCTTCTGCAAATAGTAGGAACAGAAGGCTCCAGGAATGGTTGGTTTTTGTGTACATTCAGTGGCTAAATGGCCTGCTTGATGACACTTACCAGACCAAGTATTTGACCGCATCACATCTCTTCTTGCTCCTGCAACGTTGGATATGCTGGCGGTATTCACTTTCAGCGTCTATAGCTGCTCTGTAATCACATCCATCAACTCCTTTTTGATATTTGAAATGAGTTGGATAAATAATCCTTCAAGCTTTCTCCTCCTGAGGTACTGGCAGTAGGGTTTTGAGGAGTATCTGTAATCACTGCATAAACAGGTTGGGCAAGTGTAGAGGGGTCTCTGTTCTGATTCTGATTCAGAGCTCTTGTTTGAACTATTGGTTGTTGGCTCCAGTTGTTAGAGTTCCACTATTGCTGCTGATTTGGCATTGGGGAAATTGGTTGGGACCATGGTTGTTGTGGTTGAACTAGCATTTGAGGCATTGATTGTGGCCACTATGGATTTTGTGCACTGTACTATGATACTGGGGGCATCTGTGGGTAGGGGTAGGGGACTATCCCTGGAACTGCATTTGGTGGGTACATCATTCCTAGCATTAGAGGAGGTAAGACTCCTCTTCCTGGATTCATCGCCAATCTAGCTTCCACTTCATCGTACAGTCTTGCACCTTTTGTTGCATCTTGCAGTGTGGCTGGTCTTTGTAGCTCCACAAACTTACGGACTTCTGGTTGTAATCCTCTGAGAAACACCCCCTTCTGAATGCCATCATCTAGATTATGGTTAGTCCATCTCTTCAGGATGGATTCCATTCATGAGACATAAGCTTCTACTCCCATGTGCCAAAAGTTCCTGCTGCTTGTCTCTCATACCACTGAAACGCTGTGCCCTTGAAAGTGGTGGGGAATATTGCTAACCAATGCTCAGGGGTTCTGGCATTGTTAGCCACACATGCTACCGTAAACTCTGCTGCATGAAGATCGGGGTCTTCATTGTACTCCCCCTTAAAAATTGGCAATGGAACTACATTCGCTGGCCTGTCATCAATATTTCTAGGACGGATCTGACTTGGAAGTGGACCTCCAGTAGGAGGAGGAAGGGCTTGATGTGCCATTGGGACTTCTGTAAAGAGTTCCGCAAGGGTCTCAAAGGCGGCTTCTGCTGCGAGTTCATTCTCGGCTTTGATTCTTGCATTCTCTCTTCTCACGTACCTCTGGACTCGTTCTAACGCTTGCCTCTTTATTGCGTCATTCATCAGGGGGTTGGCTTCACTCTGTTGTTAGTGCTCCACAGAGGGATAACAGAAGGCTTTAGTCTCTGGAGGACTCTCTTGCCAACATTTCTTCTACTTCTTCCTTTTCAACGTCCGTGAATTCTACTTTCATGCCACTGCACAGAGGAAGGTATTCGGTTCTGAAGGTGTCAAAATGCATACGTCTAAGCATTGTGGTGGTGCCATCATCATAGTAATGCCAGCTTCTGATGGTTTCAACAGTGTATGTTGTAAAGAATACTCTGTCCACCAACTTCTAGTGGATTTCTAATTGAACAAACAGAAGATTATCAGTGCACCAAGCATCCCATGTATCTTGCTGTTAAGCATCCATGAACAAATTCCAACTCTTTTCCTTCTTGTCTTCGTGAACCTCTATAGACCAAGACTCCTAAAGCTTATTCACAATCTCCCACTTGATGATGTCTAGAAACTTCTCAATGAATGCCAAATCTTCCATGGATGGTTATTCTCTCTGTTTTTGCTCTTCAGTTTGTTCCCAAACAGTTTGCCACCAAGATGCAAGTTTCTGCTGCTTCAACAGGAAGAGGAAATTGTCCACCACATAGAGCATGCATAATGATTGTGATGTGTTTCCGCCATTGTGTGATGAACTTCTTGTGGAAAGAGGCTTTGATTATGAGAAATTCCAACTCTTCAGTGGAAGAAGGAACTTTACAAACATCCAGTGAATTCTTCTCTTTTTGGCAATGCCATTTCCCTCATTTTCAACCTCTTCTGGTGCTTGTTGATGGCAAGTTTCCCCGGCTGCGCACCAAAAACATGGAGCCCCAAGAGGAACACAAAGGAAAAGGAAATTCTCTTGCAAGAAAATCTATCTTTGAATGGAAATACATCACATAGTATTCATCTTCAATATCTTCATAGTCTTCTCTCTCAATCTCTCATATACAATCACACTGTTTTGATAGAATTGGCTATCTCTGACTCTCTCTCTCTCTCTCCATCAATAGTACATCATATCCTCACTAAAATCACTCAATAATAACCCTCAATAATCCTTCTTAGGTCGTGGATACACCTCCCAAGAGGTATGTCTGATATGAAGAGGCACCACAGCCACTACAGTGTCTTTTCATAGCTCACCACTGTCACTTCACTCCAGTCTTTACTTGAGTCTTCAGCAGCTACTTCTTCCACTTGTTTTAGCTATTTTTCACTTGTATTCACCTTTTTCCAAGGCTAGAAAACTTTCCCAAGCTACACTCTCATCCATCAGAACACATACAGAAGCATACAGAAGGTCTACAGAAGCTCATCAGAGAGTTACAGAGGTCAACAGAAAGCATCAGAACCACATAACTCATACCAAAACCATTCCAAACTATCAAAAATCACTCAATAATATTTCAAAAAATCTCAAACCCTATCAATCAATACTCCATCCTTCCTTACAGAGAGAAAACAGAACAAAACAGAAGCTCAATAGAAGCTATCAGGACCAAACAGATCATATCAGAACATCATCAGAACTTCACATCTCTACTAATAAACACCATGAGCTTAATAAAACCATTCCAACCTATCCAAAACACTCTTAAAACACTTCCAAACCAATCAATCATCTCATAAAATCAACCATTCAGCTCTCAAAAACAACAAAAATCAGCCAAAAAATAGGTCATTTCAACACTCAACATCTAGTCCTTATAATCCCTAAGCGAATGACCAGGAAGAGCCATGAACAAAGTTCTCCTTAGTATATTGATGAAAATTGTCTCATCATATTTATATTGGGATCATAAGCTCATGGCCATAATATGGGCCTATTAGACAACTTATAAGACTATCATATGGCACAAATGCCTTTTTGACTTACCTATGGCACAAATGCAATAATGTAAATAGTCCCAAGCCTCTGTATTACTAAGCAAGAATGGTGGGAAGGCATTAGAGCTTGACAATATCCTCTTGACGAGCTTAGATGCTTAAGTGAAACAACCTACTAGCCACTAGTGCCTACTTGCTAAGAAAGCCCAACAAAGGGCCTAGTTTGACAAGCATATCCAAAAATCAATCGACAAGGGGAATCTTGTACTTCTCTATTCGACAAGGGGGATCTTGTACTTCTCTATTAGATTGAAGACCAAGCAAAAGCTAAAGCTTTGAGGCCTTAGATCCTTCTACATCCATGTAGGATAGGGAATGTCGAGTTAAAAATGCTCGATGGCTAGCCCATTGGCCATTTTAATGGAAATAGAATAAGGAAGGATTACCCCTTTGACACCCTTCCCATGAAACACCCATTGCAAATAATGATAGTCCCTTATTGCGAATAAAATAGACCTTCCATGAATAGTCAATATAATAACAATGCATTCCTCGACCACACTCCCAACTAAATCCAATTGGCCATCTAATATCCCCAATACTTAGTCTATTTTAAGGTACGTATATGTGGTGTTACACGTCCACATATAGAAAAAAAAACTGGAGAATCTCTACAGGATTTACAAGAAGTAGGGCTAGTTTACTAGAATAGTGTGAAATCTCTAATATCATGTTTAAATATACTTAATTTTTACTTTAGGAATAGGACCCTTAGAGAATATCTCATCCAGTGGAAGGATTATCTTGAAGAGGATGCCACTTGGATTGATGAGGTAACCCTTATGAAAGAATACTCCCAGTTTCTCTCTAAATCAGAACATCTCGATTTATCTAAGGAGGGAAGAATGTAATGTCCTCATTACTTAGTTTATTTTAAGGTGCGTATACGTGGTGTTGCATGTCCACACATGGAAAAAAAACTGCAAAATCTCTACAAGATTTACAGGAAGTAGGACTGGTTTACTAGAATAGTCTAAAATCTCTAGTATCATGTTTAGATTACTTAATTGTGACTTTAGATGGATCCAAATATATACTGTGACTTATTTTGAAGGGAATAAGTCATCCAAGACAAAAGATGGATAAAAATAATGTGATTTGTGAGAATTATCATTTTCGACTATTTTTTATGGATTTTCGTAATTTTGCACGTATAGGCTTGTCGACTAGATGCGTTTTGATCATTTTGAGTACCCAGACAACTATATTTGGAGTTTATACGATAAAAGTATGATCCAAACAAGTTGCAAAGCAGAAAAAAAGAAAATAAAGCATAAGCTTTAAAGCTAAGCACTAAAAGAAAGTGTTCTCTCTTTGTCATCGATGATGTTTCCTCTCTTCTAGTCCCCCTTTGAAAAACTATAAATTGAGGGCTTGGGGATGACCAAAAGAGTAACAATGAGCAATCTTGATGAGGAAAATACGCTGATTGAGAAGGAGGAGACTCTATTCCACGAGACGAAGATACATCATTCCGTTTAACCCAAGGAAGGAGATACACTAAAGGACTCTCATCCTCTTCTATCCTAATCCGAGAAGAGAAAACACTAAAGAACTCTATCCTATCATACCTCTACTCTCGTCTCTATTCTATCATGGCCTCGAAGAAAAAGAATTCAGAAGAAAAAATCACAAATAACCCTACTAATGTGGAAGCAACAATTGGAGTTGTGAGCATGGGAGTCGCTAATGGAATCACGAGCGCGGATAAGAACCCTTTACCAATAGCGATACCATAGGTTTTGCTAAAAGAGTTCTATATCCAAATAAGATAAGTCTCTTGAGAAATATTGACTTAAGGCCAAGAAACTTGGTCACAAGAACTAGGAAGTTAGAGTTCCAAAAATCAAGATGCTCCTAGTTAAATTCCAAGGGGAAGATTTCATTATGTGAAACTATAATATTATCGCTCGAAATATTAAAGAGCTTTGATCACCGCACGCTCGTGCAAAAAGCCTGTGCAAAGTTATCTCCCATATCGTAGATTTTGGCAGCTAAATCCTTACCCTGCATGTGCAATAATGAGCCCATCCACATTGTGCAATTGAGGCCGGGGCTTAAGATCGCAAAGTCGTGTCAGAACACCCTTTTTCAAGGGCAATTGGATAATGGGTGAAATTTAGGCAAAAATTTTTATTTACCCCTGCCCTCAGCTGATGCATGGCAGGGGGAGAGGGAGTGTGTGGAGGTGGGAGTTAAAGGTAGTGTGGTGTGGGGATGCATGAGGGGGGAGGCATGCACCAACCATGTATGTGGCCACCTCTCCCCCCCTTAGCACTATATAACCTCCCCCTTAGCCTTGTGGGGAGGCACGATTAGAGGAGGTTGCCATGTTCTTGAGGTACAAAGAGAGAGAAGGAAGAGCGCCGTGTTGACGTTGTATTGCAGCCTGCAAAAATTGCCACCTTGTCGTGCCCCAGTCCGCCAGGCCGCCACCCATACCACCGTCATTTCATCCTAATCCCCCCTGTTTTCGTCATCATCTCCTCTCTCCAATCATTTCCCTCCCCCTTCCATGTCAATTCTGCTGTAAAGCTTCTTAGAAGCTTCCTTAGAAGCTTCTATGGATAAGGCCCCATAAGCCTTGTGCATGCGGTTTTGGTCATGGTTGCTTATAACCCACAACCGTAAAGGGTATTCTTGCACAAGGGAGGAAGTAGGCAGACTTGGAGGCTATTTTGCCAAATCCCGAAGGAAGTTCGGGGATTGCGGAGTTCAAATCATCAACGATGGCTCCAAAGTCAAAGTTGCAAGGCGCACCTCTAAAGCCTCGAACCCAAGCTTACACGTGGACATCACGGCAAGTCCCCAAACCCAGGTTCTTGAAGTTTAATTTCACATTGGGCATGCTTAAATTTCATGTGGAAATTATGAATACAAAATTACGCATTCATCCTACAAGTTTTAAATTGCATGTTGCTCTTGCTTGCATTTCCAAAGTCGTGAATGTAAATTACTTATCCATCTTACGAGCTTAGTTGCATGTTTTCTTTTTGTGCATTTCCAAAGTGACAAGCCTAAGCGCATGTTGCTTAGGGTTAAAATATGAAATTGTTAAGTGCATCTTTTGGTCATGGAAAGAATAAGCAAATATTGCATTTAGGCGATAACCTCCCTGTAGTGATTCACATGAGGAAAAATCGTTAACATCCGTTAGATGTTGTCTAAAAAATTGCATAGCATGGAAATGAAGCTATGGACTTGCATGTTGCATATGCTTGTAAAACAGATTAAGTTGAAATTAGTCTTATAATATTCGTTTTGCATGAACTTCATTAACTACGTTGTATCTACAAAAGGGTTGCATGTTGCATATTCGTCATGCGTAAAATTCATTCATCGAAGTTGCATTTAGAAAAGGTTGCATGGCTTATCAAAGCATGAAATTCAATTGCATTAAACAAAAGGGTTGTAGGCATAGTTCCTTGATGTAAATCCTTGTAGGTTTTATGCAACTTATTCTCCAAATTGGCATTCGTCATGACTTTAGCAAGAAAAGATAGGGTTATTGTAAACCTTATAGTACATAGGGGGTAATGAGTCACATGTTTACACGTATTGTGATGTCTTGCAACTATTTGCACCTTTAGAACAAGTTTAGCATCTCTAAGAAAGGATCATTCCTTGTCACAAGACAAGTAGACCAATTTAGCTAAATCACTAATAATGTTATGACCCTCTAGGGATTCATATAAGCATATCTAGTTAGTACAACAAACTCCTCAAAGTGCTAGCTAGGGTTTAGCACGTTAGAAATTTTGCCTAGTATCACACTTCGTCCCCAAGTCGAGACACTCAAACCTAAAGGATCCTACCCACATTCACAGAATGGTTGGGTTAAGTGAATGCCATGCAATAACGAACTGGGGTTTTTACCCTAAGGATCGAACAATCTAACACTAGAATTTCGATTGAGCCTAGAAATCTTAGATCCAAATGTTATTGGCCTAGCAAGGTTAGCGTTGGGTTGGGTAAGAAGACACCCCAAACACTACGTCTTGACTAAACATATTTCTTGACTAAGAAACACCAATTTGATGAGAAAGATGATCCCGCAAGTCAAATTTGACTTCTATGCAACAGGTTGCAACGTCTCATGGTTGTGTTAAAACACAAAGTAGAGTTGCCACTCTTTGGAATAAGGTTGGTAGGCTCTAGGGCAAGTCTAACTTGCAAGAGGATGAGTAGTCATCCTACTACATCACCTTTCTTGGGCTGATTTGCCAAGTTAAGGGAAGTTATGTATTGCCTAGTAAGCAAAGGATCAATCAAGTTAGAGCGACATGGTCGCCAGGATTTACTGTCTTAATTTAGGAAACCTAAGGTGTTGGTTAATTTGGGTTAATAGGGTATGACCCTAACCCAAGGACAAAAAGGGTAAACAAAAAAACCCTTGAGGATCTTGTAATGTCGCAATTGATCCCGTATCAGATGCTGGACGCATTCGGAGGAAAGGATTCACTCCTTAGCAGTTGGCCAAATAAAATAACCACTGGATTGTTTGTGCTTGTATAAGCTAGGAGCACTGTTTGTATTGCTTTGCTCAATAAACTAAGGATGGAAAGATAATTAATGCTTCAGGTTAAAGGCGTGAAGGGAGAGGGAGCATCAGTTACCCCCGACTGTCTGCCTGACCCTAACCAAGGGGGTTGTTAGCCACACTGGGAACTTGGACCGAACCCGTCGTGAGAGGTCTCTTCGTTGGGCGCTACTTGGAGCAGGAGGACCCTTGGGTGCGAAGGGGGGCTCTGGTCGTAAATCCCTTGCCTTCCAGGCCTTGCACAAGAGGCTGATGTGACTCGGGATTGGATCTTGAGGCCCGCATACTAGTCTACGGGCAGAATCTTGGATTAGTAATCCATGTGGATTGCTAGATTGCCTTCCGACAAATTATGGATTTCCTTCGGGCGAATTTATGGATGAGCCTACGGGCTGGATTATTTGATGTATTCCAAAGATAAATAAGATCAATTGTGGTAAAGAGACTTGTTTGACATTGTTTTTCTATGTCAAGTGCTAAGATTATGTGAAGGAAATAGTGACTAATTGGCTAATTAAGGAAGCTGTTTTATGTGTGTCAAAATAAATGTGGTAGGTAATTAGACAACTAAAACAACCTTGAGGAAAGTGCGGTGGATGTGGCCATGGGTCCATCCTACGGATGGGTGGTCCCGGTTGGCCGAGAACATTTCTCAAATGAAATCGATAGTAGGAAACTCTTCTCAAAGGAAAATGAACAGTAACGAACGATGACCTAGAGTCTAGGTTACTAGAACCTCGATTTATGCTATTTTAGGGGAACGAAATGGGACTATACCTTATGGGCAGAGAGGTCGAGCTTTGCATCCCTCTTGTTTCCCATTCTCCTTGAACCAAGTGCAGCATGAATACTCTTCGACCTGACGTTTATGCGTAAAGTAGTTCACCTGGGTCGACGCTAGCTACCGTTCTAGGAATTTGACCACTAGGGAAACCCCGATTCAGGTCAGTCCTAAGTGGGAACGGTCGGAATGCTTCCGCTACGTGGCAGACTCGAGAAGATCTAGATCGCAAACCCTGTAACATTCCATGGGAGTGCCGGGCGACGCTTTCTAGACTCTCTTCCCGATGGGCTACTAAGACGTGTCATGCAAGTGAACAAGTGGACACATTACAGAACTCAAGTGTCGATTGCTACTAGAATTAAGCATCACTTGAAAGTTGCTAGATTGATTGAAGTCATAACTACTTGCATACATCAATCTTTTTGTGATTTTCTAGAATTAAGCATCACTTGAAAGTTGCTAGATTGATTGAAGTCATAACTACTTGCAGACATCAATCTTGTTTGTGATTTTCTAGATTAGATTCTGATTGAATTAAGATTTGAAATAGATAAGAATTGAGGAGCCCTATATCTCCCCCAAGGATAGGTGCTGAATCCCTATACCAAGAGGAGATGTTTTTATTGCCGCGTAGAAGCATGGACCGGCTTTGGTGGCGAGAGGTCTCCTCGCAGGGATAGTATTAAGTAGGAGGTGGATAGGGTGCCAAGGGGGCTCTGGCTAGTAAATCCCTTTTTGCACCTAGAAACTACTTGGTCCGCTATGTGGGCCGAGTTCTACTTGGGACACCTATGGTGACGTCCAGATGCATTGGATGAGGCATCACATGAAATTGTAATTTTTCTCTTGTATGGGGAAGATAACACACATTATGCAATATAATCAATGAATTTGTTTTATTTTTATTATATGTCCATGAATAAATTACTTAAATGAACAACTGTGCATAAAGGGATTTTGATTAATGAAGCTATTTTTATATGTTTCACGTAATGTGATAGGTAATTAGATAAGTAAGAACTACCATAGAGGGAAGCGGGTGGATGGATTCCCAACGAATCCAGTCCTATGGCAAGGTGGTCTCGGTTAGTCGAGAGGTTTCCCCAAAAACAAACACTAGAAAGAAATTCTAGGAAGGACTGATTCGCTGACTTACTTAGGGTTTGGTCTCAGAACTCGAACTGTAAATTATCTTAGGGGAAAGGTACAGCGGATGTGCTAGAGCACTATGAGGGATCTCATAGATCCTTCATCTACTATTGGAAAAAAGCATTGTACTCCATGAACCAAGGGTAATGGCAATTGCTCCTCTCGGACAAGAAGCCTCTTGAAGGACACCTTTGGATGTGAGCTAGTTGTTCATAGGTGACTATTAGATCAATTAGGAACCTTTAGGTCGGTTCTCCATGGGTAATAGCAAGACACTTCCCTTGCAGGATAGACCTAGGGTTAACCAGCCCTGACAGACAAAATCCTGGTTAGCGTATGGATGTCGACGGTTAGAATATGGAGATTGAATTAGTTTTGATGTGTTCAAAGTCATTTGAACCTATTGTTGTTCTTGTTTCTTGCAGAGAGCTTTGAGATCAAAGGCCTAGGTTTCTTAGAGAGTACCAGGCTTTGATACTGTGTAAAGAAATACTCTGACACAGAAGCACAAATGAAAATTGTATGACAAAGCACATACTAATAAAAGAGCACAGTTAGGGTTAGGGTAACTCAAAGATAATGGACACAGAAAATAATTGAAGTGATATAATTGTTGAATATCTCGGGGGGTTCACTATATATATATTCTCTATATAAGGTGCATTCATGGCCTATTTATAAATATCCTAATTCGTGATTTTTTCTTGAATAAAATACAACCCTTTTCTATTCAATCTGTAAGTAACCGCTTTATATGAAACCCTTCTGTATGTAAAAAATGTATAAAAATAGTGTTTAAAAAACCCCTTATTTTGAACTCACATTATATATACATATATTCATGAGTGACCCTCCCCCCCCCCCCCCCCCAAGTTGAATATACAATGCTCATGTAGCAAATACACTATACAATGAATGAATATTGAACCTCAAACTCTTGTATCTCAAGGATTAAGGCAGGGGTAATGAGCTGCAAATCGTACTCTGAATAGATCCCGAATCACAGTAAGGCAGCCTTTGGATGTTGAAGACCTCTTGATTTCAAACATGATAGACTCTAATCAACCCCTAATATGCATGTAATCGTAGCTTTTAATCTACCTCTAATCAGCATCCAATCTTATCTTCTGTTCTATCCAAAATATTATCACACACACATACACACACACACAAGAAGAATTGATCAAAGATATTTAAACACATTTATACAAAAGCTTGGCTAGTGGAGAACAATAACATCATCTTATCTTCTACCCAAATTTACTCTATGTCACTCTATCACTTATTTTCTTAGTTCATCTCACACAGTCCTCTCTCTTCCCCCCTCCCTTCTCCCTCTTTCCCTCTTTCCCTCTCTCTCTCCCCCCCTCTCTCTCTATGAATTGACACTTAAGGATTAAACAACAACTATCAAGAATAATAACATCACAGAGATTAAAAAAATAAAGATACCTCCATTATCACTTGATTGCTTGTAGTATAGAGTGTTGAAGAGGAAGATATATTATAGCATAGTACTAAAGAGGGAGATTGATTGTAGTAGGGTAGAGAGTGTTGTAGATAGTACTAAGTATTGCTTTAGGGCATGATAATGATATTTCTTTTATTTGGTAGAATTTCCTGAATACCTAAAAGAAAGAGAATCATGAAAAATGTCAAATATGTCTACCGAGGGTTCGAATCCCTCCCTTTCCTTTCTTTTCAGTCCCAAAATCTTTCCCTCCTGCGGATCAGATCAAAAGCTCCTCACGTTCTATGTGGAAACTAGATTATTACTTTTATGGCTATAGTATAGTGGAGTCTTTTTTTCTATAATCAATAGAATCTGATTAATATCAAGAATTCGTATGCAAGAAACCATATTCTGGAGGGAAGGAGAAGAGTACACAAAATTTCGGACAAAACTAGAGCTTTGAGAGGGAATGAAGAAATGCCCAGAAATAGGCATATACTTGTCCAAAAACAATAAATTTTTTTAAGGAAACTCTCAAGTCAAAAATGTGTCTCTAGGTAAAAAATAATCTTAAAATATGATGTGTACGTCATTTTATACCGTTTTTTAACTTCCGCCCTTTTAAGAAGTAGGAATCAGAATGATTCTAATATATTTTCAAGTTGAAAAGTCATGAGGGCATTAAAGAGTCGTATATTGATGATTGGCTCCATTTTTATAGAAAATAGAATTGTATTTTTTTAGTTATGAGGATTTTGAGAAAAAGTGACCTTATCCTATAGTTTGAGAATAAAATAATAGGTGAAATCTATTGAAAATACAAATACAAGATTTGTTTGATTGTAGAAGATCTCTTATTCTAATATTATTTTGGAATCTCTTTTTAGAGAGAGAGAGGTGAGAGAAACCCATTAAGGGGCAAAAAAGAGATTCCATATTTCTCCTAATGATTGTTGTGCATAATCCTCCACAAGGAGCCTCTTTTGTTTCATTGTTTTAAGCTTCTTTAGAATATCATTGGTGGGTGTTTTCCACCTTCTGAATCTTGTCACAAATTTTGTTTGTAATGATTGTGTATCAACAAAATGGGCTGCACCATACTGTATAAGCCATTTCATAGCCTTACCATCCAATGTGGTAGCAAGTTGTTGCTTTTTCACATCATCTCCATACAATGCTCCTAGTCCACTTGCTTCCCATTTTGTGCTGAATTGAGCTACATGGGCATCAGGGTCTTCCTTTTTGGACTCACCCTTGAAGTTTACAAATTTGACTTTGGATTAGGGGGTTGTGCCCATTGATCCTGGCTGTTGTGTTGCTGCAACCTTTCTTCTTGCTGGTGTTTTAGGCAATGGTTGAAACCTTAGTTTTCTCCTTGCATGTCTCTGAATTTGAGACCATGCTAGCAGTCCCACAAATATGTTTCTGTTTCTCTCCTCCTCGCATGGTGTAACTTGTAATTGCTGATCAGTAATAATATCTTCTGTTATATGACTAGGACCTACTTCTTTAGTCTGTACTTCCTGATCACTCAAATACCCTATATCCACAATATCCACCTGACTGCAACTACTGGACCTCTATTATTCTTTCTTCTTCTGTTTCTCTTCCTCTTCTAAATTTTCTTGTAGCCTGGTATAATAGGTTTTGAAACCTTCACCCCTGTGTTTTTCAACAGACATACACGATACACATGTTCTGTCATCAGATTATTCTACTGTTGAGACGACCCAAGTGCACAATGCTCACAGTGATGACCAATTTAGGTGGCATGCTAATTTTTCTGTCTTCTCTTGACCAATTTAGGTGTATAAATTAGCCCATATGGTTGAAAAAATTGCCAAAGATACTGATTATGCCAAATTTGCCTAAACACACTGCCTATATTCTTCAAGCCAAAAGGAGCAAATTGTTTTGTCTGTTCTTTCCACTCTACCTCCCTGACCTTTCCAATAATGTCCAAAGGTAAATCAAGAAACTGTGTGTTCAGAAATACCTGACTATATGCCTCAAACTACTCCTCTTCTATTGTCCAATTCTGAAGCTCCTGTAATAGAGCCTATGCAAAGGATTCCCATTCCTCCTCTTCAATAGTCCAATACTGAAATTCCTCAAGCCAAGAGTCCATTTCTGACTGTATCCTTTAACTCATGGATCTTTTTTACATGTTCCATTCTAAACCATCCTGCATGATGCCCAAATACTAATTTGTAGGGTCACCAAGTGTTAGGGGTCAAAAAGCTTCCCCTAAATTAATCCAAAACAGACATCTCTCTAGTATAAAATGTTCAAAGATGGGAGAGAGAGACAAGGAATACTCCATATCCATGAGCCTTCAGGATCTCATTGTGTTTTCTTCATTTTCAAGAACTAACTGAGAAGTAGAAAATACAGTGTAAAAGTAAACTAGACTAGGTGTAGACCTAACTGACTAACTCTACTCAAGTCACTGACTAACACACACTCGACTTATTCAATGTAGTCACATGGAGACAGCTGTACACACACACTAGCTGTCACAGATGTTGGTCACTCATAAAGACAGACTGAAGTGAGCTTGACTTCTAACACTCCCCCTCAAGCTCAAAACAAAACTCAAATCATCTACATCACTCCAAGTAGTTGTCTAAAGTGAATGAACTTATCTTTACCAAGTGATTTGGTAAAGATGTCTGCTACCTGGTCTTCAGTCTTTACATGCTCCAAGTCAATCTGAGCTGCTAAAACCATTTCCCTGATGAAATGGTAGTGAACCTCAATGTGTTTCAATCTTGCATGATAAACAAGATTTCTTGTTAACATGACACTGCTTAAATTGTCACAGTACAGCCTTACTTTGCTGTCCAAGTGTACTCCCAAGTCATTCAGCAACTTTTGTAACCACATAGCTTCACAGGCCGCTAAGGCCACACCATGATACTTTGCTTCCGTACTGGATAGTGCAACTATAGGCTGTTTCTTACTCTGCCAATTGATCATGCTACTACCCAATCCAAATGCATAGCCGCTGTTTGACCTCCTATCATAAGTGCAACCAGCCCAATCAGCATTAGTATACCCCATCAAGTCAAGGGGTTTTCCATATGCATAAAACAACCCATGATCTGTGGTACTCTTTACATATCTTAGAATTCTCCTGACTGCATCCAAGTGTGGTTTGCGAGGCTCTTGCATGAATTGATTGATCAGCCCCACAGCATAACTCAAGTCAGGTCTAGTGATTGTGAGATAGATCAAGCTGCCTACCATCTGCCTGTACATGGTAACATTCTCAATCTCTGTCCCAACATGACATTTTTCTCTAAAGGCGTATCCATAGGCTTGCAATCAGCCATACCATATTTCTGTAACATGTCCTGAGCATACTGCTTTTGTAGTAGCCATATGCCTTGAGGTGTAGAGACAACCTCAATCCCCAAAAAATATTTCAGCTCTCCTAGGTCCTTGACCTTAAACTCAACCTGTAAACATGTCTTTACTTCAACAATCCCGCTTTCATCATCTCCTGTAATGATCAAGTCATCAACATAGACAACTAGGAATAGATAGCCACAATCTGTCTTCTTCACAAACAAACTATGATCAGCATCACCCAATCGGAAACCATGTTGGTGCAAATAACTGTTGATGCGAGCATTCCATGCTCTGAGTGCCTATTTCAGCCCATATAATGCCTTTTTCAGCCAGCATACATGTGCTGGAAATTCTGGATGCTCATAGCCTTCAGGATGTTCCATGTAAACTTCTTCCTGTAACTCTCCATTCAGAAAGGCATTCTTTACGTCCATCTACCATAGTTTCTAGCCTCTAGCTGCCAAAGCAATCATAGCTCTAACTGTAGCCATCTTTGCTAAAGGGCTGAAAGTCTCCTCATAATCAAGACCATACTGCTGCGCATACCCTTTTGCAACCAGCCTGATCTTGTATCTTTCCAATGATCCATCTGATTTACATTTTACCTTATACACCCACTTGCAGCCAATAGGTGTTTTTCCCTCATGCAACTGTACCAAACCCCATGTGTCATTTTCAGGCAAAGCTGAATATTCCTAATCCATAGCAGCACGCCAATCCTCATCTTCAACTGCCTCATCAAACTTACTTGGTTCTCTAAAACTTATTACTTTCGTCATATAAGTATAATGACGGGCTGAATATCTAGTGTAAGTGTACCTATCAACAGGTCATCTAACCCTCTCTGATCTCCTGAGCTATGGCTCACTATGATCTTGCCTCTCATGAGGCAGCACATAACGACTCTGCCTAGTACCTGGCGTTATAACAGGTGGAATCCCCAATTCACTGTCTCAGCTGTCACTGCTAGATGAGTCATAACCTGTAGTGAGTGGACCTGTTACATCTTCAAAAACCTTTTCTTTTCCCTTATCTGTTCTCCCCCTCACTGACATATCCATGTTAGTGGATGCAGTAGTGTGACTGCGCAATCATCCTGTCCAAGGACTCATTGTAGATTATACATTACCTATTTGACCACTCATGGAAGTACTCTCTGCAGGATTATTTTCAGCACGACTCATACTGGGTGAGCCATCAGTAGGCATTGCAACAGGATTCCCATACCAGGATGCTAACTCATCAAATACCACATCTCTGCTTATGAGTGTCTCATGTGTAGAAGGTACATAACACTTATAAGCTTTCCGTTCCTGTGCATATCCTACAAACACACTCTTCACTACCTTAGGGTCCAGTTTCTTCCTCTTCTCATCCGGTATATGCACATATGCAATGCTACAAAATACCTTCAAGTGCGAAATATCAGGTTTATGACTATACAACCTCTCATATGGAGTGACATCATGAAACCCTACTGTAGGGGTTCAATTCAGCACATAGACAACAATCATCACTACTTCAGCCCAATAACCATTTGGCAGACATTTCTCATTCAGCATAGCTCTAGCTGATTCCATCAGGACCATATTTTTCCTCTTTGCAACACCATTTTGCTGCGGTGTATAGCTACATGTGAGCTGTCTTCTAATCCCATATTTAGCAAGATACCTGTCAAAGTAATTAGAGACATATTCACCTCGTCCATCTGATCTCAAACAGGATATGTAGCAGCCCACCTCATTTTCTGCACGCTTCTTGAAGTCTTTGAATGCATCAAACACATCATCTTTATGCTTCAAAATATAAAGCCAAGTGTACCTGCTAAAATCATCAATAAATGATACATAATACTGTGCATCTCCAAAAGAAGCATTATGTGAAGGACCCCAGACATCAGAGTGCACCAACTGTAAAGGCCTAGTGCTGTTTTTTACATGTCTCATGAAAGGAAACCATGCCTGCTTCCCAAACTCACATGCAGGGCATACATGACCAAAGTCATTATACTTGAATTTGGGTAATCCAAGTACTACTTCCTTCTGCTGCATAGATTTTAGCTTTTGTACATTGACATGTCCAATCCGCTTGTGCCAAATCTCTACATCCTGAATGGCACTCTCATCATGAGCAAACATGGTTGCCTGAAGTCCCAAAATGGTCGCATCCAATGTAAACATCCTGACATCCCTTCCCCCTTGGCAATTAACTTGCAGCCATTTCCATACTCCTCAATGAAATATACATCTTTGTTAAATCTCACTTGCAGATTCTATTCTGCCATTTGACCCACAAACAAAAGATTCTTTGTTATGGCCGGTACATGTAATACATCATGCAGGCCTTTCTTCTTGCCATCACACATCATGAGAGGAACAATCCCTTTATGCTTGATGTCATGTTGGGTGTCATCCCCAGTACATACATGACCATGTGTACCTGCAACCATCTCATCAAACCACTCTCCATGCGGTGTCATGTGCTTTGACGCTCCAGAGTCAATGTACGATCTATCATCTCTATTATGTCTCGATGAATTTTTGGATACATGCTGCATGGCAAAGATTCTATCAACTTTCTCATCATGAGCACCACTGGAAGATGCATAGTGCCCATGCTGTCTGCCCTTTGCCTTCATATCTCTCTGCTTCTTGTAATAGTCTTTTGTAATGTGCCCATACCTGCCACAATAATGGCAATCCTTGTCCCTGTTGAACTGATCAGATGACTGCCATGAAACAGATCCACCACCTCTACCACAGGGTGATGTCCCCCTACCTCTAAACCCACCAGATCCACGCTGACCTTGTGTATTTGCACCATGCCAATTACCTTGCTGCTGCTGCTGTCCATAAGCATTACGAGTGTCACCACGACCTCGAAATGAACCACGACCTCTAAATCCTCTGCCACGCTGGCTAGAGTATAACACAGTGTCTCTACTATGAGATGCACTAGAACCTGTATTCAAACCAAGTTTGACCTCCTCATGCAGCAACAAAGCAACTAGCTCTTCCCAGGTAGGAGGCTCTTTTCTAACAGAAATAGATGTGTCAAAAGCTTTGTACTCTTTCCCTAATCCATTCAAGGCAACAACAATCATATCATCTTCTGATACACTTGAGCCAATGGTAGCAACTTGATCAGCTATGGTCATAATCTAAATGGTATATACCCGGATGCTCCTCCCATTCCTAGACATGTTGTTGAACTGATGTTTCAACTAGATCTTTCGTGCATGTGTCATGGTTCCATAATTTTTCATGAGTATGTCCCAAGCATCCTTCAAAGTCTCACATCCACTAATTTGAATTACCATAGCATCAGCTATACATAGAGAAAACCAATGCAACACCTTGCATGCTCTCTCATTCCATAGCCTATGAGCTCTTTTCTCTTCATTAGTTGGATTCGTTGCAACCAACTCAAGAGCAGCCTCATCTCCTGTACATAGATCCCAATAACCCCTGCCAACTAGAAATTTCTTCATTCTGAATTTCCATAATGCAAAGTTCTTGTTGTCTAACTTCTCTCCAACTATCTAAGTGATATTATCAGTCCCATGTGCATTAGCCATGATGCAATAGACTGTTTTTCAGATGTTTAATTACCTGCAAGCCAATAAGTATGATTGACCAAGTTCAATCCACAACAGTTTATGACAGCTTTCTGCAATTAATTGTAGTAAAAAACTAGGGTATTTCAGCCCATTGGTAACCCAAAACGGTCCCAAAACAAATGATCTAACCCATAGGTAAAACAGTCAATACATATGCTATGTATTTGCTTCAGTTTAAACTCCTGCAACCTCACTGCTAGGGACCAAAGATGCAGTCTGAAAATTGTAGATTGTGTATAACTAGCAACAAATTCAAGTCCCAAAACAACATGCATACATGTCATACATGTCCCAGAATTTCCGAGATAGCTGCTAGTACATATGTCACTCCAAATATGTCTTTATAAGCACAAAGTAGTGCATAAACATCAAGTACAAGTGTCAACTAATTTGGTTGCAGGTTGCAGTCAACCAAAAATCAGCATAACAAGCTTTAAGAAACTCCAAAATGTCTTCAAATCATGTCATACATTTGCTCCAGTGTGACAGAGTCAATACATGACTATACGGGCAACTCTAGGCTTCCTGCCTTCAATACATGACTATACGAGTAACTCTAGGCTTCCTGCCTTCAATGAGCCAAGATATACATTGCATTTACAGTCTATATTCAGCCAAGAAGATGAAATTGCATTTGCTTTAGCTCCAAAACTTCAGCATTCAGTAATATCCAAAGCTCTCTTTGATCCTCTAAGAACTCAGCATACATATGTCACCTCATGTAGATGATGGGTGCCTAAGGTAGCATGTAATGCTTCAGAGGAAGGTGATGCTTGTTGTCCACTATTTAATGACAGTTTTCAGCCATTAAAACATGCTAGATCTGAATTCTTTTTTGTGCCAAACTTCAGTCCATAAGCATGAGAGATGATACATAAGCCTTCCTGGACATATCAATGCTTTAATAGAAGCCAAAATACATTTCATGTAGCTTCAGTGTATCAAACAAGACCTCATACATACTGTCGTGTCACAGATTCCAGCATGTCTGCTTCAGATTCAGATCTGTGTATCACTCCAGCACCTCATAACAAAGTTCACAGTCACGTATTAGGCTTCAAAGTCATCAACAACTCTTGCTAAGTGTGTATCTAAGCTGCCTATCAACTGTAGTATGCACTATACCCTGCATCCCAGCCATGGAGGGCCTTTATGGCAGTAGGTGCAACCATGTAAACTTGTCTAGAACTTGTTGCAGTACATTTTGATGATTATGTTGATGATGAGACACTAATTAGTGCTCAATACTCCCTTCTCAAGACTCTAAGCAAGCCACAAATAGTAGCTTGAACCATAGAATGAGCAATCACACAATGCCTATCTTCCCATTGACAATGGCAGCCTACCTATTTTGAAAAGACCTAAGGCTTCAGCTTCTGTAGGTCATCTTCACTGCCTCGTGCTCCAAGAAGTCCACCAAGTCCTGCTCTGATACCATGTTCAAAGATGGGAGAGAGAGACAGGGAATAATCCATATCCATGAGCCTTCAGGCTTTCATTGTGTTTTCTTCATTTTCAAGAACTAACTGAGAAGTACACAATACAGTGTAAAAGTAAACTAGACTAGGTGTAGACCTAACTGACTAACTCTAGTCAGGTCACTGACTAACACACACCCGACTTATTCAACGTAGTCACATGGAGACAGCTGTACACACACACTAGCTGTCACAGATATTGGTCACTCATAAAGACAGACTGAAGTGAGCTTGACTTCTAACATAAAACAGATTCAAATTGCGACTATTATTGGCCTTTCTGTCTTTGTCAGAACACACCATTGAACATCACTTCAACATACAGACCAACTTTCCATTTCATAACTCATTTCACAACT
The DNA here is from genome assembly GCF_053477565.2 of Lygodium microphyllum. Taxonomy (NCBI): domain Eukaryota; kingdom Viridiplantae; phylum Streptophyta; class Polypodiopsida; order Schizaeales; family Lygodiaceae; genus Lygodium; species Lygodium microphyllum. The sequence goes on along the minus strand of NC_141163.1, from coordinate 86,715,902 downwards.
CAGATACACTTTAAACCAAGACATGAAACATTTTCAACATCTTCTGCTTAGAAATAACGATAATAGACTTCCCTATTCTCCTGACTTGAACATTAATTCTAAATCATTCTTTCGCTAAAAGGCTCATTTCCGACCATAGAAACTCCATTTCATAATTCAGATAATCAATTACTCAAAACATATAACAGTTTTGAATACAGAGAGAAACATAGGCAGAGAAATCTGTTCTATTCCTTCATAATCACAACATCATTTACAGGCTCATCTGTTTTTCTTGACGTGAATAGACATAATCAAAATTCACAAATCCTCCTTCTAACTTCACAAAAAGACTTATAGTCTACTCATGACTTTTCACATCTGAACAATTACAAAGGCTCAAAACTACACTTAAAGACTACTTAATAGACCCCTAGGTTATGCCCTTACCTTGCCTTTAACACCAACTTCCTTCATTCACTAAGACAACACTTCTTAAGGACCTTTTTATAATTGAGATGCTTCACCATCTCTGCAATATGACCACTCACTTCCTTAAGAGATGGTATATCATTCATTATGAAGCTGCTATTGCAAGAAAAAAGGTTGTCACCACAACCAAACAATAAAAAATTATCAGTTTCCTCAAATACAACCCAATGTATTGCAAGACAACATATTTGCAAGCCATGTTCAAGGCCTAACTATTGACACCAACTAAATAGTTACTTCATAATCTATTGATCAACACTAAACAAGAACTCCATGTTACGCGTCAATTCAATGACTCATCACTTCTCAAAGACATCTCATCTTACCTGTGCGAGCTATTGATTTGACCCAATGACCTAGATTCTCTAGTTGAACTTGATTACAATCTAGATTTCTATGATTTTAGGAATCATGAACCTTCACTTATTGTACATAAATAGCCAATCTTCTCTATACATAATAATAAAACAATTAAATCATAAAAATACTAGCACATGCTATAACTTCCTCTCCCAATCTAAGAAGCTTGATACCATTTTTTTTGCGGGGGGGGGGGGGGGGGGGGGGGGGGGGGCAAGTAAGTCCCACGGAATTGCTGAACATTTCCAAGGCTAGGAAAAATAAACTAACTCTAAAAGGACCCAAAGTCAAAGCCCTCAAAAGACCTTCAAAGCCTAGGTAAAGGGTGGATAAGTCTTAAAATCAAGGTAAATATTAGGTACGGCTCAAATTTCAAATTGTGCAAATCCAATTCTTCAATTTGGTAAGAAATATAAAATCGGCATCCATAGAAGTATCATTCCTTTCAATCATAGCACAACCGCACCAATTTGAGATCCATTAAATGAAGACAAATTGGTTCTCTCTACCCCTAATAGAGATAGAAGCTGAAATTGGAGGCAGGTATGTGGGGAGTTGACCATCTCAAGTTTCCAGTTTTCACCAACCTAGAGAATTGGGTGAAAAATACCAAATGGCTAGGGAACGCATCCACTTTTTAAATTTTTAACTTGTTTCAGAGTATTCAAGAATTATGACCCACCCACTAGATCCAATAGGTTCAAATACAACATAAAAACCAATAAGAACTATGATTAATGAGTGGCCAACTTTTAGTTCACCCTCAAGCTAGCGAAAGAGATATTGGGCATTAGAAGAGGAGTAGTGAAGTACATCAAAAGATAGAATACCCCCCAATTTTGTTGAAGGTGTGATGAGAGTTCAATGGTTAGAATTGATGGAACTGTACTGAAAGGAATGGCCAATGAAGTAGCCATCCTAAGAGCTATGCCAAAAGAAGAGTTGAGGGTGATAGTACAACTCTTTCATCACCTCTTCACATACAATAAAATCTTGACCAATCCAACTAGGATACCTAAGTACCTACTAGGAGACATATTGATAGTTAGGGAACCTAGTTAAGTAATAATTAAATAGTTTGTGGCTTAAGCATGTGACCAAATCCCGATGTTGGCTCGGTCTCCATGAGACAATCACAAGAAAAATATGATAGACCTATTAAAGCATCAATAGAAGAGTCCATGGATAGCAAGCATCGGTCCATCGCACAACATATGATAAATCTTATAGTCCAAAAAGAAGATAGTGGTTCTAGAAAAGGAAAGGAGATGGTGATAGAGGAACCAACCATTAATTCTATGACTCTCCATGAGTTAATGGCTCAACTTGATACCATGCAAGCATAGACTAATGAGTTGGAAAGGGCTGTTAATGGTGTTTTGAGAAGGCTACAAAAAGCACAAGTGTCAACTACTATTTTGGATCATGGACATCATCATATTATCATGGATGTATTATTTTGTGAGCGACGGGCTCACTCCCTTGTGCACATTGTATTTATCACCCCCAGTTGTATTTGTTGCACCGGAAAGTGTTGCATGGGTTGTGCACATGTACTTGTGGTTAAATTAGCATAGGCTTGGTCTATTTAGGCTAAGGTACAAGCATGCTTCAAGGATTGACCGACCTAGAGTCCACCGACCTAGAGTCCATTAAGTGGGTAGGACACCCAAGAGAGGGTGCAAACCCTAATTCATGGAAACCCTAAACACGAAATGCAAAAGTGTTGGGGGTAAAGTGTTGAGATATCGAGCTCCACTCGTGATACGCCAGGGTGACCGTTGTATATTTATGTCACCGACTTGTCAGTTGCAGATGCGGTTGGTACACCGCCCATGAATAATAGCTACATGATAGCTATCCTTATCTACTCTAGTTCGTGGCTCAGTTAGTATGCCACCGTAGTTAGTTGAGTTTGGTTTTGAGACCCATATAGAGGGTTCTTCTATTTCTTTGTACTTGAGTTCTTTTTGGCTTACACAACTAAGAAGAGGAAAACTGTTTTCAGCCTCCACCCTTGTGTGTCTTCCCCCATTGTGCAAGCAAGAAAGCTTCAAGCGAGACTCCTTCCTTCTCTCCCACAATCTTGACATGGTATCAGAGCCTTGTTCGTGGTAAGGAGCTCAAGAAAGCAAGCCAAGCTCGCGGTGGTCTGGTAAGAGGAGCAGTGTTGCTTTCATTTCCTGTTTTGGGAGCAGATCTCTGCAGGTAGCACAGCCGGAAATTGCAAGAGTGCATTGTCTCAGGTTGAGACGCCCTTCGCGGTGAAGCAAGAGGGCAGTATATGCTGCGGGAGAGGGCTTTAGCCCCTGGCGACCTTGTTTTTTTGATTTGAGGCCATTTCGGGGCCTGTTTTGCAGACGGAAGTTTTCTGCACGCACTCAAGAAAAGGCTCAGTTTTATGCTGTGCGACCACTGTTCTACAGGTCGGTGAAAAGTTACTGTAGAAATTGCATCGTATGCTTGTGCGCAGAGACATTGGGAGTTTCAGAATCATCCTTGGTTCCTGTTTATGCAAAATCGTCACTAGGAAGTGACTGTGTGGTCAAATACCACTTTCGCCAGTTTTGCAGATTTGCCCTTGTGAGGGTGAAGCTGTGTTTTTTGCAGTGACAGAATTTCTTGCAGTATTCTGTAATGGCGGCTGATTCTCTTTCACAGATTGTCACTGAAAAGCTTGACAAGAACAACTTCCAGGCATGGAAGTTTAGAATGACGAATTTCCTTATGGGAAAAGGATATTGGGAATTTGTTGCAGGAAATGAAGAAGAACCAGTTCTTCCTGATGTTCCCAATCAACAACAAATGCAGGCATTTAAAACATGGCATGAGAGAGCTAGGAAAGTTATGTATTGGCTGTCTATCAGTATTTCAGACTCTATGATTGTGCATATTCAGGATGCAAGTACGCCAAAGGAGGCATGGGATACTTTGTCAAAAATGTATAGCACAAATACGCAAGCCAGGAAAATGCAGCTCAAGCAAGAGTTGCATAATGTGCAAAGAGAAAGTATGAGCATCAACGACTACCACATGAAGGTGAAGAAGATTGCAGATGCACTTGCTTCCATTGGGTCGCCAGTGGAAGATGATGATTTAGTTTCTGTAACCTTGAATGGTCTAGGAAAGGATTATGCACAGTTTCGGACATCCATTTCAGTTCGTGAAAGATTTCCTGATTTTGAGGAGTTGATTGCTCTTCTAATTTCTGAGGAACAGAGAAATGGTGGTGCATCTTCTTCAGGAGGAACTTCAAAAGAAGCTGTCTTCTACTCAAATGCTGGAAGAGGTAGAGGCAGAGGTAGAGGAGGCCGATTTGGAGGCCGTGGCAGAAATCAGAATATGCAGCAAACTCAAGAAAACCAGTCCTATGGAGGAGGACGTGGTAACTCTAGAGGCAGGGGGAGCCAAAGAGGTCGTGGTGGATGGCAAAGAGGCCAAAATGCAAACAGTAATGTTGAATGCTACTACTGTGGTAAAATGGGTCATATGGCTAAAGACTGCTATAAAAAGCAGAATGACATCATGAATGGAAAACTGCAACAAGGGAATTATGCATCTTCTAGTAGACAGGGTGATGACAGAAATGAGCATTTGTTCATGGTGCAGCACATGAACAATTCTATGACAAGTGCAGAAGAAAGCAATGATGTATGGTATGTTGACTCAGGTGCATCAAACCACATGACAGGTCATGCAGAATGGATGGAGGATGCAAGGAAAATGGAAAAACCAGGATTTGTGGAGACTGGTGATGATACTGCACATCCTATTGTGCAGATTGGAAAAATTCCCTTGTCTATGCAGGGTGGGAAAAAGAAATACCTGTCCGATGTATTTCATGTCCCGAATATCACCAAGAATCTGGTTTCAGTTGGTCAAATGGTTGAACAGGGCTTGCAGGTCAGATTTAATCCTCATGGATGCTTTGTTGAGGATATGAAAAATAAAGGTCGCTTGATAGCAAAAGGAAAGAAGAAGGGCAGAATGTTTACATTGGATGCAGACATGTCTGAATTGAGTGCAGCAATGTTTGCACATGGGACCGGTGTAGTTGCAGATATTGATATCTGGCATAAACGCATTGGTCATGTTAATGTACAGCGACTTAAATCAATGCAGGCCCAAAATATTGTTGCAGGATTGCCCAAATTCAAGGTTGCAGAAATGCATAAGGTATGTGAAGCCTGTCAGTTTGGAAAACAGGCAAGGAAACCATTTCCTAGACATGTTCAAGAGAGTGAGAAGCCATTGGAATTAATTCACTCTGATGTGTGGACAACTAAAGCTGCATCTCTTGGAGGCTGTCATTATTTTGTCAGTTTTATTGATGACTATAGCAGAAAAGTTTGGGTGTATTTTATGAAAAAGAAAAGTGAAGTTTTTGGGCATTTCAAAACTCTTAAAGCTATGGTTGAAAAAGAAACAGGCTTGTAGATAAAATGCCTAAGGTCAGATGGAGGGGGAGAGTACCTCTCAAATGAGTTTGCAAAGTTCTTGCAGGAACATGGCATAAAGCAGCAATATTCATGCAGTTATACCCCACAACAAAATGGAATTGCAGAAAGGAAAAACAGGCATATTGGAGAGGTATCTCGTGCCATGCTCAATGAAAAAAACTTGCCAGATTTTTATTGGGCTGAAGCAGTTGCTACAGCAGTCTACATAATGAACAGGACTCCCACTGCAGCAATACATGGAATGACTCCAGAGGAGAGGTATACTGGTAGGAAACCAGATATTTCTCATTTGAAAATTTTTGGTTGCATTGCCTATGTACATGTGCCAGATGAGTTGAGATCCAAGTTGGATCCAAAAGCTGAGAAGTGCATCTTTATTGGTTATTCTCTGCAGCAAAAAGGGTATAGATGCTATAACCCTTCTACTCGTAAGTTTACAGTGAGCAGAGATGTTGTTTTTGATGAGATGAGTAGCTGGTATAAACCATCAAAAGTGATTGATGATGTAGATGCACAAAATGGTAATGCTGCACAAAATTCACAGCAGCAGTCACAAAATATTAGTGGACCTGGAGCATCCTCTAGCAGTGGTTCACATTCTTCGCCATGGACAGGCAGATTGAGATCAGGAGAATCTTCTCAAAGCAATGCAGATAGTGGTATGCAGGTATCACGAAAAGGAAAAGAGAAGGTTGATCAGCCCATGTTTGATGTGAATGTAGGTCACTCTTATGTGGATGGTGAATCCAGTGGCTCAGAACAGAGCATTGATGATGAGTTGGGTATCCCCTCTATTGTTACACCTGGAGTAAGGAAGACCAGGGATGTTTTGAGGGCACCTGGGAGTGAACCCACTTTGCGCAGGTCTACCAGAGTTAGGTATCCTGTGGATAGGCTGAAATATGATGGATTTACAGCCATTCACTATGCATATATGGTCAAAGTGATACAGGAACCAGAACCCACTTCTTTTGAGCAAGCCATGGGAAAAGAAAAATGGGAGAAAGCCATGGATGAAGAAATGGATGTTGAGATATCGAGCTCCACTCGTGATACGCCAGGGTGACCGTTGTATATTTATGTCACCGACTTGTCAGTTGCAGACGCGGTTGGTACACCGCCCATGAATAATAGCTACATGATAGCTATCCTTATCTACTTTAGTTCGTGGCTCAGTTAGTATGCCACCGTAGTTAGTTGAGTTTGGTTTGAGACCCATATATAGGGTTCTTCTATTTCCTTGTACTTGAGTTCTTTTGGCTTACACAACTAAGAAGAGGAAAACTGTTTTCAGCCTCCACCCTTGTGTGTCTTCCCCCATTGTGCAAGCAAGAAAGCTTCAAGCGAGACTCCTTCCTTCTCTCCCACAATCTTGACATGGTATCAGAGCCTTGTTCGTGGTAAGGAGCTCAAGAAAGCAAGCCAAGCTCGCGGTGGTCTGGTAAGAGGAGCAGTGTTGCTTTCATTTCCTGTTTTGGGAGCAGATCTCTGCAGGTAGCACAGCCGGAAATTGCAGGAGTGCATTGTCTCAGGTTGAGACGCCCTTCGCGGTGAAGCAAGAGGGCAGTATATGCTGCGGGAGGGGGCTTTAGCCCTTGGCGACCTTGTTTTTTTGATTTGAGGCCATTTCGGGGCCTGTTTTGCAGACGGAAGTTTTTTGCACGCACTCAAGAAAAGGCTCAGTTTTATGCTGTGCGACCACTGTTCTACAGGTCGGTGAAAAGTTACTGTAGAAATTGCAACGTATGCTTGTGCGCAGAGACATTGGGAGTTTCAGAATCATCCTTGGTTCCTGTTTATGCAAAATCGTCACTAGGAAGTGACTGTGTGGTCAAATACCACTTTCGCCAGTTTTGCAGATTTGCCCTTGTGAGGGTGAAGCTGTGTTTTTTGCAGTGAAAGAATTTCTTGCAGTATTCTGTAATGGCGTCTGATTCTCTTTCACAGATTGTCACTGAAAAGCTTGACAAGAACAACTTCCAGGCATGGAAGTTTAGAATGACGAATTTCCTTATGGGAAAAGGATATTGGGAATTTGTTGCAGGAAATGAAGAAGAACCAGTTCTTCCTGATGTTCCCAATCAACAACAAATGCAGGCATTTAAAACATGGCATGAGAGAGCCAGGAAAGTTATGTATTGGCTGTCTATCAGTATTTCAGACTCTATGATTGTGCATATTCAGGATGCAAGTACGCCAAAGGAGGCATGGGATACTTTGTCAAAAATGTATAGCACAAATACGCAAGCCAGGAAAATGCAGCTCAAGCAAGAGTTGCATAATGTGCAAAGAGAAAGTATGAGCATCAACGACTACCACATGAAGGTGAAGAAGATTGCAGATGCACTTGCTTCCATTGGGTCGCCAGTGGAAGATGATGATTTAGTTTCCGTGACCTTGAATGGTCTAGGAAAGGATTATGCACAGTTTCGGACATCCATTTCAGTTCGTGAAAGATTTCCTGATTTTGAGGAGTTGATTGCTCTTCTAATTTCTGAGGAACAGAGAAATGGTGGTGCATCTTCTTCAGGAGGAACTTCAAAAGAAGCTGTCTTCTACTCAAATGCTGGAAGAGGTAGAGGCAGAGGTAGAGGAGGCCGATTTGGAGGCCGTGGCAGAAATCAGAATATGCAGCAAACTCAAGAAAACCAGTCCTATGGAGGAGGACGTGGTAACTCTAGAGGCAGGGGGAGCCAAAGAGGTCGTGGTGGATGGCAAAGAGGCCAAAATGCAAACAGTAATGTTGAATGCTACTACTGTGGTAAAATGGGTCATATGGCTAAAGACTGCTATAAAAAGCAGAATGACATCATGAATGGAAAACTGCAACAAGGGAATTATGCATCTTCTAGTAGACAGGGTGATGACAGAAATGAGCATTTGTTCATGGTGCAGCACATGAACAATTCTATGACAAGTGCAGAAGAAAGCAATGATGTATGGTATGTTGACTCAGGTGCATCAAACCACATGACAGGTCATGCAGAATGGATGGAGGATGCAAGGAAAATGGAAAAACCAGGATTTGTGGAGACTGGTGATGATACTGCACATCCTATTGTGCAGATTGGAAAAATTCCCTTGTCTATGCAGGGTGGGAAAAAGAAATACCTGTCCGATGTATTTCATGTCCCGAATATCACCAAGAATCTGGTTTCAGTTGGTCAAATGGTTGAACAGGGCTTGCAGGTCAGATTTAATCCTCATGGATGCTTTGTTGAGGATATGAAAAATAAAGGTCGCTTGATAGCAAAAGGAAAGAAGAAGGGCAGAATGTTTACATTGGATGCAGACATGTCTGAATTGAGTGCAGCAATGTTTGCACATGGGACCGGTGTAGTTGCAGATATTGATATCTGGCATAAACGCATTGGTCATGTTAATGTACAGCGACTTAAATCAATGCAGGCCCAAAATATTGTTGCAGGATTGCCCAAATTCAAGGTTGCAGAAATGCATAAGGTATGTGAAGCCTGTCAGTTTGGAAAACAGGCAAGGAAACCATTTCCTAGACATGTTCAAGAGAGTGAGAAGCCATTGGAATTAATTCACTCTGATGTGTGGACAACTAAAGCTGCATCTCTTGGAGGCTGTCATTATTTTGTCAGTTTTATTGATGACTATAGCAGAAAAGTTTGGGTGTATTTTATGAAAAAGAAAAGTGAAGTTTTTGGGCATTTCAAAACTCTTAAAGCTATGGTTGAAAAAGAAACAGGCTTGTAGATAAAATGCCTAAGGTCAGATGGAGGGGGAGAGTACCTCTCAAATGAGTTTGCAAAGTTCTTGCAGGAACATGGCATAAAGCAGCAATATTCATGCAGTTATACCCCACAACAAAATGGAATTGCAGAAAGGAAAAACAGGCATATTGGAGAGGTATCTCGTGCCATGCTCAATGAAAAAGACTTGCCAGATTTTTATTGGGCTGAAGCAGTTGCTACAGCAGTCTACATAATGAACAGGACTCCCACTGCAGCAATACATGGAATGACTCCAGAGGAGAGGTATACTGGTAGGAAACCAGATATTTCTCATTTGAAAATTTTTGGTTGCATTGCCTATGTACATGTGCCAGATGAGTTGAGATCCAAGTTGGATCCAAAAGCTGAGAAGTGCATCTTTATTGGTTATTCTCTGCAGCAAAAAGGGTATAGATGCTATAACCCTTCTACTCGTAAGTTTACAGTGAGCAGAGATGTTGTTTTTGATGAGATGAGTAGCTGGTATAAACCATCAAAAGTGATTGATGATGTAGATGCACAAAATGGTAATGCTGCACAAAATTCACAGCAGCAGTCACAAAATATTAGTGGACCTGGAGCATCCTCTAGCAGTGGTTCACATTCTTCGCCATGGACAGGCAGATTGAGATCAGGAGAATCTTCTCAAAGCAATGCAGATAGTGGTATGCAGGTATCACGAAAAGGAAAAGAGAAGGTTGATCAGCCCATGTTTGATGTGAATGCAGGTCACTCTTATGTGGATGGTGAATCCAGTGGCTCAGAACAGAGCATTGATGATGAGTTGGGTATTCCTTCTATTGTTACACCTGGAGTAAGGAAGACCAGGGATGTTTTGAGAGCACCTGGGAGTGAACCTACGTTGCGCAGGTCTACGAGAGCTAGGTATCCTGTGGATAGGCTGAAATATGATGGATTTACAGCCATTCACTATGCATATATGGTCAAAGTGATACAGGAACCAGAACCCACATCTTTTGAGCAAGCCATGGGAAAAGAAAAATGGGAGAAAGCCATGGATGAAGAAATGGATGCCTTGGAAGCAAATGCTACATGGGAGTTAGTACCTTTGCCTAAAGGTAAGAATGCAATTGGCTGTAAGTGGGTTTATAAGGTGAAGCACAATGCTGATGGTTCTGTGAACAGATACAAGGCAAGATTAGTAGTCAAGGGGTATGCACAAACATATGGCATTGACTATGAAGAAACATTTAGTCCGGTTGCAAGGATGGCAACCGTAAGAGCAGTCATTGCTATGGCTGCATCAAAGGGATGGTCTTTACATCAGATGGATGTAAAGAATGCCTTCTTGCATGGTGATTTGCAAGAAGAGGTCTATATGGAGCAGCCACCAGGTTATGTGCATGCTGTTCATCCTGAGTTTGTTTGCAGGTTGAAGAAAGCCTTGTATGGCTTGAAGCAAGCACCTAGAGCATGGTCTGACAAGATAGGACAGTATCTTGTCACTATTGGCTTTCAGATTTCCAAGGCAGATTTCTCACTTTATGTGAGAAAAACAGAGAAAGGTATTATGCTGCTTGTCATTTATGTTGATGATTTGATTATGACAGGTGACAGTGATGAAGATATCCTTCATGTGAAAATGCTATTGAAGCAGAAGTTTGAGATGAAGGATTTGGGAGAGCTGCGTTATTTCTTGGGCATTGAGGTGATTAGATCACCAAGTGGGATACAGCTCTTGCAGAGGCAGTATGGATTGGACATGCTGTCCAAATATGGGATGACAGGCTGTAAGCCTATTTCAGTTCCTTTGGAGCAGAATGTGAAGCTGAGCACAGATGCAGGTGAGCTTCTAGAAGACCCTACTATGTACAGACGCATAGTAGGAAGTTTAATTTATATGACTATTACCAGGCCAGATTTGAGCTATGCTGTTGGATTAGTAAGTCAGTTTATGCAGGCTCCAAGGAAACCACATTTGGATGCGGCTAGACGCATACTCAGGTATGTGAAGTCCACATTGCAGTATGGACTATTTTATGAGACTGGGGTTCAGATACAGTTGCATGGATACACTGATGCTAATTGGGCTGGTAGTGTTTCTGATAGACGATCTACCAGTGGATATGTGTTCTCTTTTGGGAGTGCTGCAGTCACTTGGAGCAGCAAGAAACAGCCTACAGTTGCCTTGTCGAGCACAGAGGCTGAGTACAGGGGTGCAGCAATGGCTGCATGTGAGGTAGCTTGGTTGCATAAGCTACTTTATGATATGCATCAGTCTACAGATGGGCCAGTTGTCATTTATTGTGACAACATGAGTAGTATACACTTGGCAAATAACCCAGTCTATCATGCTAGAACAAAGCACATTGAGGTGCATTATCACTATGTGCGAGAGAGGGTTTTACTAGGTCTTATTGATCTAGTTTATGTCAGCACAGAGGATCAGGTAGCTGACATATTCACGAAGGCATTGGGCGCAGAGAAGCTGCGCAAGTTCAGAGACCTGCTTGGTGTGCAGGAATTGGGATTGAGCTCGAGGGGGAGTGTTGAGATATCGAGCTCCACTCGTGATACGCCAGGGTGACCGTTGTATATTTATGTCACCGACTTGTCAGTTGCAGACGCGGTTGGTACACCGCCCATGAATAATAGCTACATGATAGCTATCCTTATCTACTCTAGTTCGTGGCTCAGTTAGTATGCCACCGTAGTTAGTTGAGTTTGGTTTGAGACCCATATATAGGGTTCTTCTATTTCCTTGTACTTGAGTTCTTTTGGCTTACACAACTAAGAAGAGGAAAACTGTTTTCAGCCTCCACCCTTGTGTGTCTTCCCCCATTGTGCAAGCAAGAAAGCTTCAAGCGAGACTCCTTCCTTCTCTCCCACAATCTTGACAATGGATGCCTTGGAAGCAAATACTACATGGGAATTGGTACCTTTGCCTAAAGGTAAAAATGCAATTGGCTGTAAGTGGGTTTATAAGGTGAAGCACAATGCTGATGGTTCTGTGAACAGATACAAGGCAAGATTAGTAGTCAAGGGGTATGCACAAACATATGGCATTGACTATGAAGAAACATTTAGTCCGGTTGCAAGGATGGCAACCGTAAGAGCAGTCATTGCTATGGCTGCATCAAAGGGATGGTCTTTACATCAGATGGATGTAAAGAATGCCTTCTTGCATGGTGATTTGCAAGAAGAGGTATATATGGAGCAGCCACCAGGTTATGTGCATGCTGTTCATCCTGAGTTTGTTTGCAGGTTGAAGAAAGCCTTGTATGGCTTGAAGCAAGCACCTAGAGCATGGTCTGACAAGATAGGACAGTATCTTGTCACTATTGGCTTTCAGATTTCCAAGGCAGATTTCTCACTTTATGTGAGAAAAACAGAGAAAGGTATTATGCTACTTGTCATTTATGTTGATGATTTGATTATGACAGGTGACAGTGATGAAGATATCCTTCATGTGAAAATGCTATTGAAGCAGAAGTTTGAGATGAAGGATTTGGGAGAGCTGCGTTATTTCTTGGGCATTGAGGTGATTAGATCACCAAGTGGGATACAGCTCTTGCAGAGGCAATATGGATTGGACATGCTGTCCAAATATGGGATGACAGGCTGTAAGCCTATTTCAGTTCCTTTGGACCAAAATGTGAAGCTGAGCACAGATGCAGGTGAGCTTCTAGAAGACCCTACTATGTACAGACGCATAGTAGGAAGTTTGATTTATATGACTATTACCAGGCCAGATTTGAGCTATGCTGTTGGATTGGTAAGTCAGTTTATGCAGGCTCCAAGGAAACCACATTTGGATGCGGCTAGACGCATACTTAGGTATGTGAAGTCCACATTGCAGTATGGACTATTTTATGAGACTGGGGTTCAGATACAGTTGCATGGGTACACTGATGCTGATTGGGTTGGTAGTATTTCTGATAGACGATCTACCAGTGGATATGTATTCTCTTTTGGGAGTGCTGTAGTCACTTGGAGCAGCAAGAAACAGCCTACAGTTGCCTTGTCGAGCACAGAGGCTGAGTACAGGGGTGCAGCAATGGCTGCATGTGAGGTAGCTTGGTTGCATAAGCTACTTTATGATATGCATCAGTCTACAGATGGGCCAGTTGTCATTTATTGTGACAACATGAGTAGTATACACTTGGCAAATAACCCAGTCTATCATGCTAGAACAAAGCACATTGAGGTGCATTATCACTATGTGCGAGAGAGGGTTTTACTAGGTCTTATTGATCTAGTTTATGTCAGCACAGAGGATCAGGTAGCTGACATATTCACGAAGGCATTGGGCGCAGAGAAGCTGCGCAAGTTCAGAGACCTGCTTGGTGTGCAGGAATTGGGATTGAGCTCGAGGGGGAGTGTTGAGATATCGAGCTCCACTCGTGATACGCCAGGGTGACCGTTGTATATTTATGTCACCGACTTGTCAGTTGCAGATGCGGTTGGTACACCGCCCATGAATAATAGCTACATGATAGCTATCCTTATCTACTCTAGTTCGTGGCTCAGTTAGTATGCCACCGTAGTTAGTTGAGTTTGGTTTTGAGACCCATATAGAGGGTTCTTCTATTTCTTTGTACTTGAGTTCTTTTTGGCTTACACAACTAAGAAGAGGAAAACTGTTTTCAGCCTTCACCCTTGTGTGTCTTCCCCCATTGTGCAAGCAAGAAAGCTTCAAGTGAGACTCCTTCCTTCTCTCCCACAATCTTGACATAAAGGTGCCTCTGCCTAGCCACCCATGTATTACTACACTGACAGTCACCACCACTGCACATTGTAGGTGGTGGGCGCCCGTCATCGTCACTTTATTCTTTATTTTTTTAGTGATAGTTTGAATAAAGGAAGGCCCAACCTTCGATCCTTCCTCGCTCCCTTTCAACTAGTATCAGAGCTTTGCTTTCCAACTCTTGAGCTTGGTTTGTGGCATTCTCAGCATCCCATTGATTCCCTACTTGCATTGGGTCTCCTTCCCGATAGCCATATCCGACTCCTTCGAGCTCCCGTCACTCCCTGGCTTCCCGAGCACCTTTTCGGCATTGTTGGGCACCTTCAGGGCATTACATCAAAGGTATTTGATCATTTTATTCGGGGTTTACTTTAGTTCTCACGTCTCACAGGCTGTAAACAAGATTGTGGTAGCTACCATTGAAGCTCCCTTGCTTCATATCTCACTTTCCTTTGAACAAGACTTGCTGGAGCTTGTTTGAGGCCTTCCTTGGCTTTAATCGAACCCCTCTGAAGCTTGGCCATCATTTTTTGCAGCCCCAGGACCAACATTTATAGTTGGCAGAATCACGCAGCCCTCCCATATGTGTCTTCAGCATTGAGAGTCACAACAACATCTCTCCCCCTCCATTGGCACTTGGAAAGGCTCCATTTCGGGCATATGAACATGCTTTGATGCTTGGTTTTGATGGTTGATGTGTTGGCATAGAATTTGGACTGATTTAACACTATTTTGGGACTCTCATAATAGTCCACAGGTAGTTTATGACAGTGTTACATTGACATTTGATGCTACATCTTGTTTGGCATTGTCATTTGATGCTACAGGTAGTTTATGACAGTGTTACACTGACATTTGATGCTACAGCTTGTTTGTCATTTGATGCCCGGTTGGTCCCGTTTGATGCCCAGATGTTAGGGGAATGTATGCCTATTTTTTGGCAACCATTTGGAGCTGATTTTGGTGCAAAAATTCTTATTTTGAACATAAATCACTGTTGTACACAGTTGGACTGAAGTCATTTTACTCATGTATACTTATGCCTATGCTTTTCAGACTATGTTTTGGACATATATGGTGATGTATTGACACTTGGGGCTCGACGTAGAGCTTGGTTTTGATTCAGGATCATTGGTTGAGCTTGATCTCGCTTTGCAAAGCATTTGGATGCTCCGTCTTGGATGTACTTATGGCATGTATGTTGCTTATGTCTGACCGGTCTTGACATGCTTAGCCTATGCCATTACTACATCCTAGTTACATTGTTTGGAGCCTATTGCTACTGTAGCTCGGACTTGGATTGACCTTGGATTCTTGGAGCTTACTTGAGATATTTATTGTCTTGCCAGAGTTGTATCTTGGGATGTACTTGATGTCTTACATGCTTATGGATGCTGCATACGGATGCTCTACAGACTACATGTTCGGGATGTACTATTGATGTATTGTCTTGGACTTATATCATTGGAACTATGTCTTGCCTTGGCTTGAGCTCTTGAGCTCATACATATGGCTTTTGTGCCAGTGGGAGCATTCTTGAATGATTATCATACATTGAGCACGTAGTACTTTTATGCATTGAGCCATTACATGCTATTGAGTAGTTACAGACACTTGAGACTTTGGGACTTCTTACCTTTTGGGATGATACATCATATGTCTTGGTTCATTGTATGCTTATGAGCTAAGTCTTAGTTTTGGATCTTTATATTTGTGACCTGACACCTACTTGTGTCAAGTTTTGATAGTGGCAGGAACACTTTGCCCCGTTGCTTGGGGGGTGTGCCTACTCATTGGCAGATGTTTGTATGAAATACTTGGGTGTTGGATTCATGCTTATCGATCGTCATATGCTTATGCTATGCCCGCATGATGTCGGCTTTGGTCTTGGCAGTATTTGATTGCCTTGGGATCCGATTCTGGCATTGTTAGCTCTCTTTTATTGAAATCTGAAATTTATTACAGCAAGCATATATATATGGATTGACATGGATTTTTCATGCTGAAACAAATGATGTAATTTCACTAGTACTTGGTGGGCAGTAGCTTTGGTTCCACTTTCTTTGCCATTTTTCCTCGATTTTTGTGTTTTTTTTGTCATTTTCTACAGTAAGTAGCAAGCAGTTTTGAACTGTCTACAGTCTTCCAACCTACATTATGGCGAGTTCGTCCACTGATCATGCTATTTTCAACATCATTAAGCTTGATGGTATGAATTACTCATTGAAAGAGCCAGATTTGGCAGGTGTTGGTGCAAAAATCGCAGATCAAACCTTTGAGGTTAAGCGGACATCCGCCTGCAACTATGCCAGATGACG
Source organism: Lygodium microphyllum (assembly GCF_053477565.2). NCBI lineage: Eukaryota > Viridiplantae > Streptophyta > Polypodiopsida > Schizaeales > Lygodiaceae > Lygodium > Lygodium microphyllum. The sequence continues at coordinate 86,699,845 of NC_141163.1, read as the reverse complement.
AATGGCTTGAGCTTGATGAGTTATGCAAGTTCACTATTGTATTTTCTCTCACAGAATAGGTTCACTATAATGTCTTTGAGTAAGAACAGAGTGCATAGCAGTCGTGGGAAAATATAAAAAATCTCTATGACAAGAAATGTCCAGCGAGTCACATGTATTAGGCTGAAGCAGCTTGTAGATCTGTGCATGAAGGAGAATGTGACTATGTCTGCTCACTTGAGCCAGTTCCATGTTATACTCAAGAACTTGACTTCGCAGGACATCACTTTTGTAGAGGATGTCACTCCTCTTTTCTTGCTTGGTAGTCTTAATGAGTCATGGGATGTATTCCGCACTGCATTATGTGCCTCTACTACTACCTTGAAATTATCTGATGTTGAGTGTGCTCTTCTGCAAGAAGAGGTTAACCGCCATAAGAATTTGGATGCCTCTCATGTGTCTCATGCTATGACAATTAGAGGCAGGAATGATGGATATGGAAAGCATGGCAGTGGTAGTGGCCGTCGATGGGATTCTTAGAAATCTCGGTCCAAGTCTCGTGGGAAGTCACATAGCAAATCCTATGGAAGGAATGCAAATATTACTTGTCACCATTGTGGGAAAAAGGGCCATATTAGGCCATAATGCCATGAATTGCACAATGAAAGGCGCAAAGATAAGGGGAAAGACAAAGTGCAGGATAAGTCTTCTGATCGCAGCATAGTACCTGCAAAGTCTAGTGTTAAAATTGAAGAGATCAATGTTATGCAGCCTGATAATATTGATGATGATAATTATATCCTAGCAGCTTCTTCTAGTACTTCACAGATGATAGAGATACACTCTATGTATGCACAGTGTTGGCTCTTGGACTCAGGTGCGTCCTTTCATGTGACACCTTGTCGAGAGTGGTTTCATTCATACTGTACTGTTTCGGGTTCTGTGTGCTTGGGCAATGACAAATCTCTTGATATTGTGGGCATTGGTGATGTTAGGTTGTAGTTTCCTTCTAGTAGCAATTTTGTTATGTAGGATGTACGTCATGTACCTGCTTTGACACGCAGTCTCATGTCAGCTGGACAGCTTGATGATGTAGGATATCATGTATGTTTTGGAGACTCTGCATGGAAGATCACTCGTGGCAGACTTGTGATTGTGAGAGGTGCCAAGGCTGCCAGTCTCTACCCCTTGATTGTATCAGCTTCTTCCCTTGATCAGGTTTTATCTGTGGGTTCTATCCCACATGTATCTCTTTGGCATGCCCTTTTGGGCCATATGTCTTTGAAGGGAATGAAAATGCTTTCTAGTTTGCAGTACTTACCACCCCTTGATTATGCATGTTTTGATTCATGTGAGCATTATCTTTATGGCAGGCAGACTAGGTCTACGTATAAGAAGTCTGGTAGGCCACGCATGAGTGAGCCCTTGGCATTGATACATTCGGATGTGTGTGAGCCCATGCCTTGTCAGTCTATGGGTGGTGCAAAGTATTTTGTTACGTTCATAGATGATTTTTCACGGAAAGTTTGGGCTTATCCCATTAAGCTGAAATCCGATGTCTTGGTTGTGTTTCAAAGATGGCTTGCATTGGTTGAGAACTAGTCTGGGTATAGGCTAAAATGCCTAAGGATAGATAATGGGGGTGAGTATGTCTCACGTGCTTTTGAGCAGTTATGTGATGAGAGGGGTATTAAGTTCTAGTTGACCGCCCCCTACACCCCCCAGAATGGTTTGCCTGAGTGAATGAATAGAACCATCTAGGAGCGTGTACGCAGTATGCTTAGCCATGCAGGCCTACCATAGAGCTTTTGGGCTCAAGCAGTTAGTACAGTTGTGTATGTCATAAACATATCACCCTCTAGTGGTTTGGATTTCTAGGTTGCAGAGGAGGTATGGACTGGAAAACCTCCCTCTTATGCGCATCTCTGTGTCTTTGGATGTGAGGCATTTTGCCATGTGCCCAAGGACACGAGAAGTAAGCTGAATCCCAAGAGTGTAAAATGCATTTTCCTTGGTTATGGGGATGTAGGCTAGATGGGTTACTGTCTCTCGGATCCGCAGGCACGAAAAGTCATCGGCAGTCATGATGTAGTCTTCCATGAAGACAAAATGCATAGGCAGCCTGAGAGAGTTGTTCAGATCTATAGGGTCATATTTCAGGAGGAGCCGAGAGCTCCTGCACAACTAGTTGGATAGCCTACAGCTGCAGTAGGATGCTCATGGTCAGGGTATTGGACAGGTAGTTAGGCAGGCAGCAAAGCCTACCGTGAGACGGTCTACTAGAGACACAAATGTCCACTTGATAGATTTCAGCCCTCGATGCATTATATCTTGGTTACAGATGTAGGAGAGCCTTTCACCTATGATGAGGCTATGCGCAGGGGTGACAATCACTCTTGGGAGAGGGCTACGCAGTATGAGATAGACTCCCTGCATAAGAATGACACTTGGGATTTGGTTTCCTTGCCTACAGGCAAGAAGACTTTGCCATGCAAGTGGGTGTACAAGCTAAAAAGTACCCTTGGACACCCGAAGCCGACATACAAGGCTAAATTGGTAGCAAAGGGTTTTAAGCAAGAGCATGGTGTGGACTTTGATGAGGTCTTTTCTCCTATGGTTAAGATGACCACCCTGCACTTAGTCTTGGCTTTGGTTGCTCAGCTTGACTTGGATTTATACCAGATGGATGTTAAGACGGCTTTCTTACATGGAAACTTGCATGATGAGATTTATATGGAGCAGCCTAAGGGCTTTGTAGAACCTGGCAGGCAGCACCTAGTGTGCAGATTGAAGAAAAGTCTTTATGGCTTAAAGAGGCACCTAGGGAGTGGTATCATAAGTTTGATGCCTTTATGCAGTCACAGGGCTACAACCAGAGTGCTATGGATTTGTGTCTTAACACGAAGAAAGCCCGTGATGGTTCTTTATTGATTTTGGTACTCTAGGTGGATGACATGTTGATAGCAGGGAAAGCTCATGATGAGCTAGATGCTCTTAAGGCTCAGCTCAAGAAGAGCTTTGAGATGAAAGATCTAGGACAAGCCGCTCATATACTTGGTATGTGCATTAGACGTGACAGGCATCAGGGACTCCTGTACTTGTCACAGAGGGAGTACATTCATAAAGTCCTTGAGCGCTTCCACATGCAGGACGTAAAGCCTATTGGTTTTCCATTGCCTTCTTATGTGAAGGTATCACAGGCTGATTGTCCACAGACAAATGAGTAGAGGGCTGAGATGGCCAAGATTCCCTATGCATCCGCAGTGGGTGGTCTTATGTATGCCATGATAGCCACTCGTCTAGATATTACCTTTGCAGTTGGTGTTGTGGCACGCTATATGGATACACCTGCCAAGAAGCATTGGGATGCTGTGAAGGGTATCATAAGGTACCTGAGGGGCACTGTAGATATGTGCATATGCTATGGTAGCCAAGATATAGAAGTCCTGGGGTACACTAAATCTGATTATGCAAGACATGCAGATAGTAGGAAGTCCACTTCCGGCTATGTATTCCCCTATGTTGGAGGTGCTGTTTCTTGGATGTCCAGGGTGTAGAAATGCACAGCCCTTTCTACTACAGAGGCCGAGTATGTTGCAGCCACTGAGGCTTGCAAGGAGGCCATTTGGTTAGGTCGTTTAGTTGCTGACCTTGGTATTGATGGTATCCCTACACTGCATTTGGATTCTATGAGTGCTATTCAGTTAGCCAAGAATCCGCGGTCTTCCATGCGAAGATGAAACACATTGAGGTGAGGTATCACTTCATACGTGGGGTTGTTGAGGACAAGTTTGTTAATCTTGTCAAGATCTCGAATGACCAGAATCCTGCAGATCTGCTCATGAAAAGCCTCTCTACAGAGCGCTTTGCCTTCCTCAAGAGGTTGATGGGCGTGGGATGAGATGATGTCTTTCCTCATCCTTTTGTACATGTGTACATGTTGTACTATCTTTTTTCTTTTTCTTTTCACTCTTCACTGGGGCAGATTCACCTTTAACTGGGAGGTTGCTGGGGGCAAAGGCACATCTACCTAGCCGCCCGTGTATTACTACACTGATAGCCACCACCACTGCACACTGTAGGTGGCGGGCGCCCGTCATCGTCACTTTATTCTTTATTGTTTTAGTAAAAGTTTGAATAAAGGAAGGCCCGGTCACACATTGTGATTGTTGGATTTTCCTTTTCTAGTCTCTCCCTTTCTTGCTCTTGCTCTCCCGCCATAGCTCTCAAGTCCAACCTTTGATCCATCGCTCCCTTTCAAAAAGGGGTACAAACTGTAACCCTAACCCTAATTCTTGGTCTATACAAGGGTAGGAGGTTTTAGTTGTACTTACCCTTTTGGCACATCCATGTTGCGGAAGCTCTATCAGTGTGACTATCAAGCTTTCTATTCTATCTTTTATTCTATCATCTTGCTTTCATTGTGTTCAAAGTGACTAATAGGGATAGAGTGAGAGGTGTGTTGAGCGAGGAAGTGAGGGAAGGTGAAGATCATCGTCATCTTCTTGCTTTTCTCTTCTTTTCTACTAGCTCTTCCACTCGTTGGTGTGCTTGTTGGTAGATGCAAAGGAGCAATGGCATTAGATCATGTTGATCATGGTTGTGGAACCATCTTCAATCCTTTGAAAGGTAAGTTAGGTGAGTTCACTACAACTCAAGCTAGTCTTGTGTTCTTGTTGTCTTGGGTTGGAGAGAAGGATGCTTGGTTAGTTAGACTGGAGTGTCGAGAGACAAGGTGAGAGATTGTCACTGAAGTGAGTTGGAGCTTTTAAAACAATAGAAGTCCATCCAAAATCCCACTTTGTTGGTGTGTGTAGCTCAACATTTTGGTTCCCTTGACAAGACCTAGGACGGTGCAACTGCCAAGGTTCTCACACTCCCACCATGTGGTAAAATAGGAGGCTTGTGCACGAGCATGGATGGGATTGATGGGGTACCAATCATCTGTGTTTGTGGCTAGCATTGTGAAACCCATGTGATTAGGTTAGGAAGGCTGAATCGGAAGGAACTAGTTTGTTGGATTGAGATTGTGAAGATAGACATTGTTAGGGCAGGAAAAAATACAAAACACAAACTTTTAAAAAAAACACACAAAAAACTCAAAACTCAAATCTCAAACACAAAACTCAAAGCTCAAACCCTTCTTGCTCAGACGACCTGTGTAGCAACATTGCAAATGATGGTTTATTTTGCTTGCCCTTGCGATTGGTTGCATATGTATTCATGATTGACTACTAACCAAATTTATTGTTCACTCTTATTCACAAGCACTCACATGCATAGATCACTTGCACCATCTCAAACCTAGCCACTCACTCGCACCACCTAGGTCACACTCACTCGCACCATTTCCTCTAACCACCTCATGCGCAATACTCACTAACCCTACTCGCACTATCTCTCTCACTTGCGCCACTTCACTCGAACCACCTTGATCCCACCACCTCACTCGCACCACCTCTCTCACTCACACCACTTCCTTTTAACCACCCCTCACTCGCACACATAGATCACTTGCACCACCTCACTCCCTTGAACCACCACACTCACTCAAACCTCCTCACTCATTCAAACCACTCTCACTCGCACCACATCCCTCTCACCACCATACTCACTCAAACCATACTCACTCGCACCACATCCCTCTTACCACCATACTCACTCGAACCACCTCTCACTCGCACCTCCTCTTTTACTCACACCCACTTCACTCAAATCCACCTTGACCCCACCACCTTACTCACTTGTACCACCTTGCTTGGATCACCTCTCTCACTTGCACCACCTCACTCGCACCACCTTTGTCACTTGCACTACTTCCTTCGAACTACCTCACTCATTCGTACCACCTCACTCGCACCACCTCTATCACTTGCACCACTTCCTTCAAACCACCTCACTCATTCAAACCACCTTGACCCTATCCCACCCACTAGGATCACCTAGGTCACACCCACCTCGCTATTCACTCGCACCACTTCCTTCAAACCAGATCATTTGCACTACTCACCCTACTCCTTTGAACTAGCACACTCACTCACACCACCTAGGCCACACTCACTTGCACCAATTTCTTCAAACCACCTCACTATCACCACCTCACTCATTCAAACCACCTTGACCCTAGCCCACTCACTCAGATCACCTAGGTCACACTCATTCACACCACTCACTATTCACTCGCACCACCTCACTCAAACCACCTCTTTCACTCATACCACTCCTCACTCACACCACCTCTTTCACTCGCACCACGTCACTCAAATGACCTTGACCCCACCACCTTACTCACTCGTACCACCTCACTTGCACCACCCCCTTCGAACCACCTCACTCATTTGTACCACCTCACTCGCACCACCTCTCTCACTTGCATCCCTTCCTTCAAACCATCTCACTCATTTGGACTACCTCACTTGCACCACCTCACTCATTCAAACCACCTTGACCTTATCCCACTCACTAGGATCACCTAGGTCACACCCACCTCACTACTCACTTGCATCACCTAGGTCCCACTCACTTGCACCACTTCCTTTGAACCACCTCATTTGCACTACTCACCCTACTCCTTTGAACTAGCGCACTCACTCACACCACCTAGGCCACACTCGCTCACACCACTTTCTTCAAACCACCTCACTCATTCGAACTACCTCACTATCACCAGCTCACTCATTCAAACCACCTTGACTCTAGCCCACTCACTAGAATCACCTAGGTCACACTCATTCGCACCACTCACTACTCACTCAGACCACCTCAGTCACTTGAACCACCTCTCACTCGCACCACCTCACTCACTCAAACCACCTCCCACTCACAACACCTTCTCAAAACATGGGATTTAGAGCATGGCATCTATGGTGGCTCATAGACATAGGCCAAACTCATATGTATTTGGACATGATAGAGACAAAGTGACTTGATTGAAGTACACAAACCAAATAGCATGTACACTAAAATAAAAAGCATAATGACAATGACATTGCATTCATCTCATATGGAAGTGACATCCAAGTACAATGTTATATAGAGATGGTCTTTCTCTCTATGCCTATGGGATTCCTATATCCTACATCACCCCTCCTCAATCACAACCAGAAGTACAAAGTGTGTAGAATATTTAGTGAAAGCAACACCTACAAATTGTGGGCACACCTTAAACATGGCAAACCACCAAAGACTGTTGCAGAAAATGCTAAGCGTGGGTACCACAAACAATGTGGATATCCTGAGGCTGTAACAGGGGCCTCATAAAGTGAACAGAGGCTGTAATACAAGGCTACATGAGGAGTTTATAAGCTTATGATAGAAACACTTGGGCTTAGACATTACAAGGCTAAAATAATCTATCAAAGCAGGTGTAGAAGGACTAATGAGGCTTGTCCTTCTCATGGCGGTCTTCTTCTTCTTCTTCCTTTGCTTCAAGGTATTCTTATTCTTTGATTGCAACAAGATATGCCATCTAGAACCTCTTTTTGGCATGGTAGAACTTCTCAGTGTATCCACTTCTTCTGCAAAAATCACAGAAAAGATAGTCCTTATTGCCTTTGTACCTGTTGCCAACATAGAATGCTTGTTCATCTCTAGAGGTGCTTGGTTCTTCCTAAGTTTTTAGCTTGTTTTCCTCCTCTAACAGTGATGCTTGGATATCAACAAGCTTAGGGCTTGGCATATTGATTAAGATTGTTGATACATTATTATATTCAAGAGGCAAACTTTTAAGAATAATACCAATGCAAACATCTTCTTACATTTTAATGTTGATTCTTGTAAGCTGGGTTAGAAGTCCTTCCATGTAATTTAGATGTGCGTCAAGTGATATGTTGGACTTCATGTCAAGCTTGAAAATTTCAATCAAGAGACCATAATTTGATGTCTTAGACTATGCACCAAACAAGGTGTCAAGTCTCTTCCATGTATCATGTGAAGTATCACAGTTATCCACATGGTGGATATAGCTATCATCTAACTCCAGTTTCATAATGGCTTGAGCCTTATCATCATTCTTTTGCCAAGTGACTGCCAGGTCCACATCACGAGGATTTTTTTCTTTACCATTTGTAATGGCCCGAAGATCGGATAAGCTTGATGTGGGTTTGCCAAGTGTGAAACCTGACCCCCTTAAATCGAACTGTTGGAGATTCCTTGCCCATGTTGGAGTTGTAGGAATAGCAACAAATTAACTCCAAAATTCTCAGATTTGAGCAGAGCAGAAGGAATGATCTTGAGTATGCTAACAAGCACAAGTGTCAAAAAATGCTAAGTGACTAGTATCAAGAGATACTTGTGGAGACATATACTTGGAAAATCTTCAATAAGTCAAGAATCGCATGGTGGGGGGACTTGCTCAAGATGTTGCGCCGAACACACACAGAATGCACAAGGAGAAGCTCACTCAAGAGACAAGAAGAGAGATGGAGGCCAAAACGTTTTCTTGCTGGTTTCTTCTTCTTCTTCCACACACTTTACAATGTACACAAAGTATAGATAAGATACAGCATAAAGGAAAGTGGCCTACTAAGTCAAACAATGCATAGCCGACTATACTAGTTGACTGGCGCTATAACTATGCTAGTTGTAAATAGGTGTAACAACCTGAATATAATAAGTAATGAGTCAGTGGCCATGTGAGAGTCATAATGACCACCGACGTGCTAAGTGTAGACGTGTGAACACATCTAACCAGGCGGTCCATCATTAATGTCCGCATGTGTTGAGCTTGTCATCTCAACACTCCCCCTCAAGCTCAACTGCATCTCTGCAACTCCAAGTAAGCTTCAAAAATTTTGAAGCTTCTCTGTACCCAATGCCTTCGTGAAGATGTCAGCTATCTAATCCTGTGTGCTGACATACACCGAGTCAATCTCACCTACTAGTACCTTCTCTCTCACAAAGTGGTAGTGTATCTCAATATGTTTTGTCCTGGCATGGAACACAGGGTTCCTAGCCAACTGTATACTGCTCATGTTGTCACAATAAATGACAACTCGACCTTCCACCTGCACATCTAAATCAGCCAATAACTTTTGTAGCCATACTACCTCATATATTGCAACAACATCACCTCTATACTCAGCCTCTGTACTCGACAAAGCAACTCTAGATTTATTTTTGCCACTCCAAGCAACTGCTACACTACCAAGAGAGAACATGTATCTACTGGTAGATCTTCTATCAGACATACTACTAGCCCTATCTACATCTATATATCCAAACACTTGTACATCTATACCTGCCTCATAGAAAAGTCCATAATGTAATGCGGACTTCACATATCTCAATATGTGTCTAACTGCATCAAAATGTGGCTTTCTAGGTACTTGCATAAATTGACTCACAAGACCAACAGCGTAGCTCAAGTCTAGCCTTGTAATGGTCATGTAGATCAAACTCCCCAGTATCCTCCTCAACATAGTAGGGTCTTCTATCTCATCTCCAACATCAGCACTCAACTTTACATTCTGCTCCAATGGGACTGAAAGTGGTTTGCATGCTATCATACCATACTTGGACAACATATCCAATCCATACTGTCTTTGGGACAGCCATATACCATCATCACATCTGATCACCTCAATGCCAAGGAAGTACCTTAGCTCACCTAAATCCTTCATCTCAAACTTCTTTTTCAAAAAGTCATTGACTTCAGCAATCCACTATCACTATCACTTGTAATAATCAAGTCATCCACATAGATGACTATGATGACCAAACCTGCATCTCCCTTTCTCACATAAAGTGAGTGATTAGCATCAGAAATATAAAAGCCAATATTGACAAGATACTCTTTGATCTTGTAAAACCATGCTCTAGGTGCTTGTTTGAGCCCATAGAGCGCCTTCTTCAACCTGCACACATACGTGGGATGCTCTAAATCTTCATAACCTGCTGGCTGATCCATATACACTTCTTCCTGCAAATCACCATGCAAGAAGGCATTCCTCACATCCATTTGCTGCAACCTCCAACCTTTGGCTGCTGCCAAAGCAATCACACATCTGACAGTTTCCATCCTAGCAACTGGACTGAAGATTTCATCATAATCTATGCCATATGTCCGGGCATAGCCTTTTGCAACCAGCCTAGCTTTGTACCTACTAATAGAACCATCTACATTGTGCTTAATCTTATAAATCCACTTACATCCAATAGCTTTCTTTCCCTTCGGCAATGATACTAGATCCCAAGTCTTATTGGCCTCTAATGCAGCCATCTCCTCATCCATTGCTGCATCCCAATGAGTATGACCAATAGCATTCTCAAAACAAGTGGGTCCAACATCCTCAACTAGTTTCACCATATAAGCATAATGGTGAGTTGCATAACCTTCAAAACTAAATCTTTTAACAGTGTATCTAACCCTGCTAGATCTGTGTACCACCGGATCACTCAATGGAGCCTTTACATTACTATGAGCTCTATGTACACCTGGTATCTTGACAAAAGGAATGCCAAGCTCATCATCCAAGCTCTTTGAGCCATTGGAGTCTCCATCAAGAACTGTGTCAATGCCATTTGACACTTTATTCTTTCCTTTGTCTTTACCTATAGTGCTACTAGATGCACCTGAAGATGTAGAGCTACTCCTTAGTCTCCCAGACCAAGGACTACCAGATGATGTCTCTGGTCCACTAAGAGTCCGTGATTCTTGCTTTTCATCCTGCACATGATTGTCATGATCATCATCATCATCCAATGCATCACCACTAGATGCATACCAACTGCTCATTTCATCAAAGATGACATCCCTGCTCACTCTAAACTTATATGTGACAAGGTAATAACAACGATACCCTTTCTGCTCTAAACAGTATCCAATAAAGACACATTTTTCTTCCTTTGGATCAAGCTTCTTCCGTAGCTCATCTGGCACATGAACATATGCAACACAGCCAAATACCTTCAAGTGCGATACATCAGGCTTCTTGCCAGTAAAGCATTCTTCAGGAGTCATCCCATGAACTGCAGCTGTGGGAGTTCTGTTCATAATATAATTAGCAGTATGAACAGCCTTAGACAAAAAATTCTTAGGCATATTCTTTTCAGTCATCAAGGCGCATGCAACTTCTACAATATGCCTGTTTTTCCTTTCTGCAACCCCATTTTGCTGTGGGGTATACCTGCATGTGAACTATCTCTTTATCCCATGAGACCTCAGAAAATCACTGAACTCATCCGAGAGGTACTCTCCCCCTCTATCTGACCTCAAGCACTTTACTTTCAAGCATGCTTCTCTTTCAACTGCAGCCTTGAAAGTTATAAAGTGCTCAAACGCTTCACTCTTTTCCTTCATAAAATATACCCACAGCTTTCTAGAATAATCATCAATGAATGTGACAAAGTATGAACTGCCTCCAAGAGATACATTTTGTGTAGGCCCCCAAATGTCTGTATGCACAACATCAAGGATATTTTTGCTTACATCTCTATCATGTGAAAAGGGTTGTCTTGCCTACTTACCAAACTGACATGCTTCACATACCTTATGAAATTTTGCAACTCTAAATGTAGGTAAACCCGTAACCAACCCTTTGGATTGCATTAATTTCAACCTTTGTACATTTGCATGTCCAATGCATTTGTGCCAAATTTCAATATCTGCAACAACACCTTTTCCTTTAGCATACATAGCAACATTCATAGTAGGAATTCCAGCATCCAGAGTAAACATACGTCCAACTCTACTTCCCCTTGCAAATAACTTGCACTTGTCATTGAAGTCCTCTACAAAGTAGCCCTTTGCATTAAATCTGACTTGCAGCCCTTGCTGACTGACACCAAGTTCTTTGTAATAGATGGCACATGTAGTACATCTGAAAGACTCTTTGTCTTACCATCATGCAAGGACAAGGGAACTTTTCCAATGTGTGAAATTGGGTGGCATGAATCATCACCTGTCTGCACATAACCTGCATTTTGCAAATCCTACATCTCTCCAAACCATTCTCCATGGCTAGTCATATGATTGGTGTAAAATATTACACAGCGTAGCGAACAGAATTTGAGAAAGAGATAGAGAGTACACAACATATAAGAGGAGAATCAGTAAATTCTTTAGCTCCAAACAACTGATACAAAGATGGATCTGTCCACCCTTGCGCTTCCACTATGTGAAGCTTAGATGGCGATCTAGACAGAAGATAGGTGAAGAGCTTAAGGCTAGCTGGAACAACAACTCTGACTGGGTGAAAGATGAGTGGTCGATGGATGTGAAGGGGTTTAGCTTTTATAGCCTACGAAGGCCATGAGGTTGGCCTGATCGACCTACCATATAAGCCTTCACTAGTCGGCCAGGGAATATTCCAGGTTATATTCCCTTTATGTCTCGAGTTGCTACCAGCTTAACCACTCCGTCTAACCCAAAGATTAGACCCACAATGGTCACCTTTTTGCCATCCGGTCACATAGACCTCATCTGATATACAAGTCAGGACTCAACTAGGCTCACATTTGGCTTCTCCTCATAATGGGGGCCTTACAACTTTGAGCACCATGGATCATTGGTAGCACCTAATGAGGGTGGGGTATTGATCATATCTAACACCCCCCCCTCAATGTCCACCCATAGGTGAACTATCTCCTCGGCCCAATGCCGAGTCTCTGAAGATGAACTTGAAGCAAATCCTTCGTAAGTGCTTTAGTGAAGATATATGCTCCATTCTCCTCTGTTGGACACTAGACCAGTTCCATTATTCCATCCTCCATCAAATCACGCACATAGTGATATTGGATCTCTATATGTTTGGTGCGTGCATGAAACACTGGATTTTTGGCAATGGCAATGCAACTCTGATTGTCACATCTCAGCACAGTTGGTTCTTCATCCTACACTCCCATATGCCATAGAATCCTTCTCAACCATACTACTTCACATGTAGCAAAACAAGCTACCTTGTACTCAGCTTTGGTAGAAGACAATGCCACTGTTGGCTGCTTCTTACTAATCCAAGAGAAAATTCTTGAACCCAAAGAGAAACAATAACCAAAAACTGACTTCCTGGAATCACTGTCTCCTGCCCAATCTGAGTCACAGTTCCCCACAAGAGAAGTTCTGAAACTGTATGTGATACCATAGTCAAGAGTTTTCTTCAAGTATCTGAGCACCCGCATCCCAGCCTTCCAATGACTCTCATGAGGTTTGTTTGAGAACCTGCTCAAAACACGAACATCAAAACTTATATCTAGTTTGGTGTTACACAAGTAGATCAGAGACTGCCGACCACCCTCCTATAACTCCCAATGTCTGCTAGTGCTGATGTATCCTCGATGGATAACTTTGCATTCACCTCCATAGGTGTAGCTATCTCCTTGCACTCGGTCATGCCAAATGCCTTTCAAGATCTCCCATGCATACTTCTTCTGAGAGATAAAGATCTTTCCTGGCTCTTGCCAGACTTCAATCCCCAAACAATACTGCAGCAAGCCCAAGTCTATCATTTCAAACTCTGAACTCAAAGCCTTTCGAGTTTGGTTGATCATATCTTCATAGTCACCTGTAATAAGAAGGTCGTCCACATATAGGACAATCACTACAGACTTTTTACCATCCCTGTAAACATACAAGTTAGCATTTGAGGCACATCTTTTGAAGTTTAGGTTTAAAAAGAACTTATCTATCTGCTGGTACCATGCTCTGGGGGCTTGTTTCAGCCCATATAATGCCTTCTTTAGCTTACACACTTTGTTCTCAGAATGGGGGGCCTCAAAGCCTGGTGGCTCAGCCATGTACACCTCCTCCTTGAGGTCACCATTTAAGAATGCTGACTTAACATCCATTTGGTACACTGGCCACTTCTTGTGGGCAGCCACTGCAAGTACCGTGCGAATAGTGGTCATTTTGGGAGTTGGGGCAAATAACTCTTGAAAATCAAACCCTCCAACTTGTGAAAATCCTT